>NC_054549.1:5595595-5698095 GCF_017654505.1 Polyodon spathula | reverse complement strand
TAGTCATTGTTTGGTAATCTGCTACATTAGTTGCATGAGCTCATGGGAGCCGGACTCACACATGGTCTAATTTGCACAACAGTGGGAAAACTACGAAATGTTACATTAACAAGAAACAAACAACTCAGCCATGCACATCTGAGCATTACAGTTAAACCTTCTGATGAATTTTCCTTTCCATTTCACCCCCAAAAAAAAAAAAAGAGTTCCCATTGCACTTTGGAGTAAATATCGCCGGGAACCGTAACCCTGTTTTCATTTGTCCATAGAGCTGTGCACAAGCAGTGGCAATGTGAACTTCCCCTCTTTGTTCTGATTCGACTACACCAGTGGTCTCTAAATTCCTGGGCTCTCTTTTTTGAGACTGCCTGCAGAAGTTCCCCGTGCCAGTTGTGTATTTGTTTTTGAATACTGACAACTGTCAGGGGAGAGTCGAGTTAAGACCATCAAAACTCACTGAACTTGCAATCCACACCAGTCATCCAGAAGTGTCATTTATAGATGGAGTAAAGATTTCTGTTTTTATATTGTGTTCTACAAGATAAAATGCATTGCTTTGAGTGTTTTTGTTTTTCCTTTTAGCCCTAACTTAGTTTACATTAGCATGTCAGTTATATAATCCATGGTTTTAAAACCAAGTATTTCCTTTTGCAACTTGTATGAGTAACTGGTGAAAGATATAGTCAGTTTAGGATATGATGTCGGGGGGGTTCTCATCTTCAGTATCTTCTTTATGTTACAGAAAAAAAAAGAAACATGACAGAACCTTTATACACATTGGGCAAATGGCAAAATGCAATGCAGCAACTAAACACTTGACTTTATACAAGATCCTTCTGAGCGAAGTTTTCTTAGTCAGATGGCTTTTTCGCTGGCCACCTATCCAACGGTCTTGCCTGTAACAACACTAGATTGCCTGTCCAGACAGATGTCTGTTCTTTAAAGTACGGTATCAAAGGCTTTCCTGAGTGCGTGTTTTGTGACTTAAGCTGGGAAACATCTTGAGAAAGCGGCAGAGATGAAAAGGAAGAGGCTAAAGCAAGGCTGTGTCCAGACTGAACACAGCCCAGTGCCCCATTCTCCGAAGCCATTGCGGGATGAAGTCCTTCCTTTCACTAGGATCTTGTTCATTTGTTAGTGGATAATGGGGCTGAGTAACTGCAGTCAATATGCAGAAAGCAGAACATAGTCAATTATATCTGTATTAGCAAGCCTTGCCAGCTCAATCTCCTTACATGCTTTCTATCCACACTGTTCTTAATTATGTTTACTGGGATTTATTTGAAGAAGAAAAAACACAGATCATTCACCCAGTTACTAGTTACTGATACAAAAATACCAGACTCGCATTGGTGGATGTTTCACTGTTCTGATTTTAAAAGATATATAAAATGCTGAAACATTTGTCTTCGCTGATGATGTTCACTCTTTTCTGATTTTGTTTTATGAAATAACAGAGTGAGAATGAAGCATCATTCCTGAAACTTAAACAGTCTGATGAAGGATAAGTAAAATTTTAGAGGAGGGGGCTGGCTGTTGGCATTGCAAGAGATTATAAATACCAAATCAGGAATCTTAAGTTCAAACCTTTTATTTCTGTTAAGAGTTGTATCTGAAAAAAAAGTTTAAAATAAAGTTAAAATAACACCACAAAAAGCAAGAGCAAAGAACTCGTAGCACATCGATAATGGTGACAGTGTTGTCAGTGATAATTAGAGCTAAGAATCCCTCCTTTAACACCCCTCCATGATACGGGTGAATCTGTTACTTGCAATTCCTTTTCCAGTGAGTCACAGGAGGCACGGAGACAGACATCAGTCTCATACGCACCTCTGGCACTGGGGGCTGCAGGATAAACAGGATTCATTCCATGAAACAGCATCTGCACCCAGTACCCCCGCCCCATCTCCCGCAGAGCATCGACAACAATGCAAAAGAATACAGGAAAATGTTAGTCAACCTTTAGCAATCTCTTTTTTGATGTTGGCTTATTGCATACACTTGGAAATGCAGGTGGAGTGCACTCTAGGTTAGGCTGGAGCTGTACTTTTCTTAAATGATTACATGCATTTACTTACATGAGGTTATTATCATCACGGAACTAACTTTCCTCAGTAGATGCAGCAAATGTATTGAGTTCTCACAATCACAACAGTCGCGTGCTGCGATAATGCATTTAGTAAATATTAGGAAACTGTAATTACAGTGTAACTACAGGGAGTTAATATACCTGGATTTTGAAGTGGGTCTGACTTATTTGTTCAGTAATAACAGTATGTTGCAATCAGGAGTATTCTGCCAATAGGATAAATTATCAGACAAACAACATGATGATAAGTTACCTAGAGAGAGCAGGGACCCCAAAGGTAGAGTCTGTTTATGCATCTCTTGAACTCCCACTGACATCTATATGTTATCAAAGAAACTTCAGTCCTGTATTCTGTTTGCATTCAACCCATTACAGGACCTCTTATTTATTAATTGCTAAAATGAGTAAGATGGGAATTTTGCAGGGCATTTTCTTCAAGGATATATTCTAAAATGACCATGCACATTAAAGTGCTGTAAAGCTATTGTAATACTCATACAGAACTTTTAGGATGCACACAAGAAGGACAGCTAAACGAAACAATAAAACGTTAGGCAAACTTCTTTATCAGTGCCTTATTACAGCGGTTTTGCTTTTTGTAAACAAGTTAGGACTTTACTTTTTCACTTATGTAAAAGTGCATTTAAAACAAAACAAACATGTTCAAAATAGTACTAACATACAGTGAGCCAAACGTTCTGCGTGTATATATATATTATATCTATTATATATTAATATATATATATATATCTAACTTTAGAAAATGCTATTTAGTAATATATATATATATATATATATATATATATATATATATATATATATATAATTATATAATATATATCTAAGAATTCTTAAGATTTAACATGTAACGTAAAAAAAAAAACTACAAAATGATATCGCCGGAAGCCATAACATTACTTCAGTTTTTCACGTTATTTTTTTTAAATGTCACATTTTTTCATTTGTTCAGTTTTTCGTTAAGTATATTTAACTACAAAGCGATATTTAAATCAATAAGTTTATTTTGTAATTAAAAGATTTATAAAACGCATGTACGAATTGGAACAGCTGCCAGCTGACGCAGTGCAACCAATGACACAATGCATAATAATAATAATAATAATAATTAATAATAATAATAATAATAATTAGAAGAAAAAAAGTATTCTGGGTTGACATCATACATGCAAAAAAATTAACAATGTTAAACAAAAACTTTTAAAAAACCCAATTAACAAACGCAATCAATCGTCAAAATTCACAGTGCAGTTCAAATACATCGAATTTCAGTAGCCTGCTAGCGTAATAAAATATATCTGATTTTTTTTTTTTTTTTTTAAAAAAGAAAAACAAACATATAAAAGTGTTACTATATAAATAATTTACTGTTTGTTTCGTTTTGTTTATTAAAAAAGCGATTTTCATCTAGTTTTGATTTATGACCATCTCCCTGGGGGTACATTAAAGAAGACTATGTTTTAGTAATTTAATTAGTTTAAATGTTTAGATACCCTGTCTGTTCTGAATAATAAAATAAAGTCAATTCAGGCTTGTAGACTTCAAAGCACGATCTTATCACAACAACCAGCGACAGATTGTAAGGTATTTCATGGACTCTTTCGTTTTCCGTTCCTTAATCTCATTACGTTTTTGTTCCCATACCTGCTAAAAACTTGCATCAATTATATTTGCTTCGCTTTTCAAAATGTTTGTTGTCTTTTTGCCATCTGTGGACCAGCACGTCATAAACAATGCCTTTGAGAAACCTCTCTGACTCCAAAAGTAAAAAGAGCCCTTTTGCCCAATTCTCCGCTTTCTTCTCTTTTCAGTGGTCTGTTGATGAGGTTGGCCTAATCAGATTAAGTCAAGTCAAATCAGCGACAGCAGTTTATTTTCTCTCGAAAGGCATTCTGACATCCTCGAATACGTTTTTTTTTTTTTTTTTTTTTTTGTACACTTTATATCACAGACCCCCCCACTCCGTCTTTTGTAAGCAGTTTCCAATGAACTCCCAAACGATAAGGCTAGTTAGAATGGGTCAGTAGACAGAAATACTCGGCGAAACGTCTTTAACGCGGTGCATTGACGCGTTTGGAATTTCGATTTGTGTCAGTAAGAAAAAAAGGGATTCCCAAATAGCTGGAACTTTTAATTTGATTCCCAAACTAAATATTTTGACTCAATCCGTGTTAGGTTACAAGACTAATGCAATAAGGCTTTTTAGCACAACCTATACAAGTACTGAAAAAAGGCTACAATGCTTGTCTTCAATTTGGTTTAATTATCCCCTGTAATGGTTTTAATTCATCAAAATGCTTTGACATTTATCGAGTTTTACAATAAAGTCAAAGTTTTCTTGAGTGTGTTATTTTATTTTATTTTAATAAATGAAACAGCACAATCTTTGTAAATGGAATTGCAATATAAAACAGGTTGCAAGTTAATGTATTCAGTCAGCACTAGATTTGATATTCTCAGGTGCTGACACCACAAACCCAAACTCCAGTGAAAACCACAAAAGAAAAGCTGACGAAGCTATAGTACAGTAAAAGCATCATGACTAAAGGGTTTGCATCATCCTATAGAATGAACTGCTTTATAAAGTCGAATGAAACCTGCTGAATAATGTTCCGTTAACATACTGAACTGCATACAGCTTTGTTGTTTCCCATATACTTCGTGATGCAAAACCTTTGGCCACAGCTGTAGTGTTTAACAATGCCAGCTCTAATAATCATTACAGTTATGCACGCCTGTGCCAAGAAAGGTTACATATCGCACAAAAGCATGCAAGTGATACACAATCTTGGATTCTTTCTAATAATTAAACTGCCAAGCTGTCTGGTACCAGCAGATACATGTACGGTTCTTATCCAGCGTGGAGAAATAATAATAGAGGCCACTACAGAAAAATGTGTGAGGAGCCTTTGAATTAAAAAGGATTAACAAGATTCTTTTGCTAAACATGTTAATTCTCATGCACAAAATAAATACATGAAAAGATATGTTAATATATACTAATATTATATACATACTCACTGCTCTATTTTTTTTTCAACAATGCATTTATGTTAACATGAGTCACTTATGCTGTTATACAGCTTGTAACAACACTGTCCAATTACCACGTTATCCACCTCGGAAGGATACAACTGCACCACAACAGGCATTTGCAAGGACTGAACTCTTTCTTAGATATAATAAGTAAGTGTTGTTAGTGTGCTGACGGTATCGTAGAGGACTGTGGGAAATGCTGAACATGTTGCACAGAAAACTAAATGCTACTAGAATTGTTGTAGAATTCCTGTCAGAACCACATCGTTCTACATGTAGAATGCCCAGGGTGTAGAACTGTAGAACTGCTAGTGATCTGAACAATATCACATTCTATGTGGGTCACATACCGTTTTCATTGACATACATGCAGTTAAATATGGGGGGAAACAAACGACTGTATTTACTCTTTTCCCATAGTTTCCTCTGCTTTATCATTAAAGCAATCTTTCGTTTTGCTGTGTTTTCTAATTGGATAGCCATTAGCAACATTTATTTTCTTTTATTGTATATTTTAGACACTTCTTATCAATTTTCACCACTGTTACTGAGATGAATTCCATGCATATTAAAACCTAAATATTACAATTTAAAAAAGAAAATGCAATATTGTAATATGATGTTGTGCATTACCAGCTATAGTAATAATACAAATCATTTTAAAGCAGTTTTCTTCAGCTATCAAGACACATATTATCTGTGCTTAACTGTCCCTCCAAAGTGAATTGCCTGTGTTTGCATTTGTTTCATGTTGGTTGATGTAAAAGCCAACACTTAACAATGTTATTAACTAATTAGTTGCATTTTCTTGAGAAACTTTTTCATACCAGTGACTTAAAACATTTTATTGAGTGTGTAGTGCATAGTGTAAACTAGTTCCAAGAATAGGCTCCTCTTTCACCTTGTCTTGCACTGTCATTCTTACTGTGCTGTTGTGGTTTTTAGTAATTCAATTCTCCTGCTACTAGCAGGCTTGCTAAAACAAAAGAGACAATAGGTAAAGAACAATCCATTTGTTTTCTCTAAAGAGAACTCACTCCAGAAGACCTCACAGTGTTCTTAATGAATAAAAAGATGCCAGTGGCTGAAAAAGTGAGTTGACGGATCTGTAAAAGGCTGTATAAATAATGATATTACATGGTGCCCACTGTATTTACAGCCACGCTGCTTGTGTCTAGTACAAGCTATTCATATTTGGGTGTAAAGTGAACTGGAGCATGACAATTCTGTTTCTGCAGTTTTGACAAAAGCATTAATTTCTAGTACTGCTTAGATATAGCGTCAAAAACTAAAAAAAATCTAAATTCCTGAAACACAACGACAACTTAAAAGAAGGCAAGCAACACGTACAAAAGGATAAAAAGGAAGCATAAAATAATAGTAAAATAATAATCATCACAGAGGGGAATATCAGAATTGGATTGAAAAGGAAGGCATGGCACCAAGTCTACAGGTTCATACTAACATTCTTTCTGTATTCGTTTATTTAACTGTGATAATCTCTTAAATTGCATCATCCTGTTTCAGAGAGAGTCCTGGGATCACAACATGCATGGTCACTATTTTCAAATCGCTAATACACTCATACAGCAGCACACACATTTATACAGCAACTAATCATTACAGATTACAACAATTAAACCATCTAATGTAACTAACAATATCCTTTGAACCCATTCGAAGCTTAATATGCAAATAAGTACCTCTGAACCGTGGGTTGTGTATTTACATTAGGAGTATACAATCTCAGGGAATAGCAAGGATCCCCCTCTCCCATCACTACACATGTATAAGTTAGCTGGCACCTATGACACAATGGCTACTCTTCCAGCCGTACAATTTCCTATGTTTATAGTGTGTTAGTTTCTTGAAAATGTAACATTTTATGCTTTCCCAATGAGAACATCTGATTGGCTTCCTTATGGAAGCCAGCTGAACTTTTTCGGAGAAGTATCTTTACAGAAGACTGTCCAGCATGAGTGGTAGTTACACCCAATGCATAGGGCAGCTCTAGAGAGGAAACGTTGCTTAAACAACACTATACTGTAACTTATCAATACTTTCATTCATTGTTGCTACAGATGTTTTTTTTTGATTGATTTTTGATTTTCTTCCATGGTTTAACTAGTGAAATAAAGTAATCCTCATGATGGCTGGTTTCATCAAATCACAGTTTTTTGTTTTATTGTATTCGTCATTGCTGGTGATATCAGTAGTATTACATGAGATTATATGTGTGTGTGTGTGTGTGTGTATATATGTATATATATATATATATATATATATATATATATATATATATATATATATATATATATATATATATATACGGATATTGACTGAACATTTTCTATATTTATTGCTGGATGTTAAAGGAAAAGGATTTATGCAATCTTTTATCTTGTCAAAGTTCATCAAACTTATCAAAGTTCAACTTCTAAAAGACAGGTCTATTATTGTGCATTACATGTGTATTGTGTGCTGGTTCTGGACTGAAAGGAATTAAAGAAAGGAATATGTCTACAGAACGCTTTCAGAAGTCAAACAGTTGCATACAATCCTACACAAGGAGAGAAAGTGTTTTACGTTAAAACACATCTGTTGCTAATATGGTTTGAACTTGGACAAAAGCTGACAAAAATTAAGGACGTAGCACATTTATCACAGATTTTTCACACTTCGTCATCGTTTCATTAATAAAAACCTTTTCAGTTTTATTCCTATTGTATTTGTCAATAGCGCAATATATTTAAATTTGCTGCAGCCTTCCTATCCTTTTGCAGAACAAGTACATTCCATGGAGGGGTGATGAAAACACTATGGATACTAGAGAAGAAAAAGGGAAACAACACAAATTTTATAATTTAGGAAGTGTCCGTTTCAAGGGTTTCACTTCATGGCAAAAGTGACAAGTGTCTTTATTTTGGGAGAATTAGGCATCACTATGAACTTTCTGATACTAAAACTGCCTTCCTTTGTGGAAACAAAAATCAATGCAAATTGTGCCTTTATGTTTTCTGTGAATAAATAATGCCTCCACACTTTTGTTGAGAAAGTGTAGAACTTTTCTATTTATTGGCCAACAGAGAAAAAGAGGTGCCCCACCCCCAACCCACCCACCCTGTTTTAACAAAGCCCCCTTTATAACTACAGCACATTGCATGCAATGAGTTTTCTTGAATTCGGACTGAAGCTCGCCAGGAACACCAACAGATGCCATTTGAGCTGGTGAAAGAAAACAAGGGCTTTTATTGTAACAAAAGGCACCGAAAACAAACCCACACATTCAGAGGCAATGGCAATATTAAGAAACTGCTATGGTTAACAAATGATCTGATCAAATATCATTTGCTCCAAGTTGTCCTATTGTTGAAGCACTGATATATCACTGGTGGATGCGCTGTTCCCACCAGCTTTATTCAGCAAACTTTCCAAACTAATACTAACGAGAGCTATGGAGGCTCCAACTCATTAGATCACTGTCTGCTAACACTGTGACCAAGACATCTTTCATTCTCCATATAGAGCCCATTGCTAGTCCATTTGCTAACATATTGCGTGCCAAGAGACAAACAATGAAATATGTTGAATTTGAGTGTGGTTAGTCAGCTTTTTATGAACCATAAAGATGCAGGGCCCCACTTAGTTTAAAAAATATTAAAATTCATGTCATGTAAATAAACTGGCAAGAGAAAAATGTACAGGCGTTTGTAATGAAGAACGGAGGTATCATTCAATAGTCATATTTATACAGACCAAAAGATCACAATATAGACATTTTTAATAGCGACTGATATAAAATCAGCCAACTCTTACCAACGTATAGACAGTAATTGGACCATTTTAGTTGTTATTTCAAGTAAAATTCTACACCATATCTACTAAGCAGGAAAAGGCAAAAGCAAAAAAAAAAAAAAAAGTATGAAATAAATGTAACTGTCCTTTCTTTAAAACAACTGTATTTAGTTTTGTTTTAGTGAAATCGTGAAGATAAAAAATCCTGATGGAAGTATAATAACTGATACACTGTACGCTGGGTCATGTCAATTCCCTCTGTGCTTTACACAGTGTGAAAATGGCATTACTAACATATGCAGGATGCACAGAGGTTAGCTTTCAGCTTTCCTTAATCCTTTGCTCTTTTGATCAAACAGGTCAATCTTACGTGCAAACTCATCGTAATGAGTGAATCTCATTCAACGTGTGTCCCGAAAGGGTAAGAACGACTCTTGAGACCCGACATCTGTGCTGGAGGCAAGGTCCTGGAAATGCATGTTTGGGATGTAAAGGCATCAAAACCTAAAGAAGCCAGCAAAAGGGCCATGTCCTTAAGGGTCTTCAAGCCTGCAAGAATTCCTTTTGAAACTGGATTTCGAATGTCTTTCAAAGCAAAGATATAGTTATTGGTAAACAGCCTGGACGAATGCGTCAGCAGTGACACATGAGAAGTACAACGCACACCTGGCCCGGGAAGCCTGAAGACAACCAGTGGCTCGGACCAGCTTCAGCTTTGTGCAGAGCAGGCACCCGTCGTGGCATCCAGTAGGTCTCAGTAGCTATGGATTAGTGAGAGCTGCTGCCCCACTCAGCGATTGACTGCAGTTTCACGTTCAGCAGTACTACTAGGCTTGAGAGGTCATCTTCTGTGGTTCGTGTCTATCAAATACCAGATGTGGTATTACTTGGACTATTGGTTTGCCCACAATAAGGATTCTAAATTGTGTCCCCCTCTCAATTACCACTGGGGGACTGAGCAAGGCATGTGTTCAGGACAGGTGTCCAGTGATGGTCCTTATGCAGATAACCAGCTTTGATCTGCCATTCCTCCAAGTGGCTCCCCAGAACACGAGTAAAGAAGCTCCATACTTTACTGTTGGCTAAATGTGTGTCAATAGGAACAAGTCCAGCAAGAGGCAAGGCGCAGGTGTGATTTTGGGGTCTGTATTAGCAGCAGCAGACACAGAGCTGGTTAATGATTACAGAGTTGAAAGCGGTTTCCACATCTACTGCTTTACTATGGTGTACTATGTTCTTTTTTTTTGTTATAATTATTTTTAGCAGTGCTTTTGAGGCAGTCAAAACAGCAAGCTAAAGCACATCAGGGAAAGCACACCTTCCATAGATTTGTTCATATATTTGACAGATCGAACTGATGGGCTTTAAACTTGGCAAGTTCTTCCCAGCTGCCAATATATAGCCAGATTCAATTCCTTGCCAAATGATTCACTGTGCTGTATTTTTCCAGTACTTTAGGGTGTTTCCAGCACTTATATATAATAAAAAAGCGAGACTCGCAACCCAAGGGAACACTTTGAAAAGAGAGCTGCTATAACCTGAGGCAGTAGCTTTGTGACACTGGCCATGAAAGACTATTCATATAAACTAGCAGACAGTCACGAGGCAAAATCGATGACCTTTGAGAACAACCCAAGAGTACCCTGATCTACTGCCCTTATTATAACATCAGGCTGGGATGGGATGGGGAGGAGGGTCCGTTTACTGAAACCACTGGAACTAATAATTGTCAATAGAATTCTGGAATGTTGCAAAAAAAAAATCATTTCTTTAACCCTTCAGCTGCCAGGCACGGCATTTCTGATCCATCCGTGGCAAAGCCCTAAAACCGTTATTCACAGGACTATGTAATCGTTTACAGTGTAACCAAATCTGCTTACCCACAAATTGGTCCCTTCATTGCAACATTATGGTTTGTATGACAACAGCAGCGCAATGTAGCCAACTGACTTTGCATGCACCCTGTGCGCCAGTCTGGCACTGAGGGTGCAGTAGTGTGTTAGTAGTGTGTCACGTTCAACATATTTGATAAAAATCAGGCATTGTATTATAGTACCATTATATTAATATGTGTCTCTTAGCCATTTAGTCAATGATTTAAAGACTCGCTGCAGCAAATTTCATATTGGTTGGCACAGTTGAGAAGTATATCTTATAATAAAGCATCATAGGTACAGGGGTACCATTAAACCTTTTCAGACTCTGATACCGTTACTTTTCCATCCTGAGCATCTACTCACAACCAGGAGAGTAGATCTTTCAATACTATTCTTAAAACTACTTTTCTCAATTTGTTAAGGTAGGAGTCCAGTGAAATGCGCTGAATTCTTCCTAACAGTAGTCCAGTGTCCTACAACCTCCAGTCCCAGGGCTACCCGGCCTCTTGGAAACGGCTCCTGTTGGTCCCTGTGATAAAATATCCCCTTTGAGTCTACTGTGAATGAAGAGAACAGCAACAGCACTATTTTTTCTGTTGCTGTTTTATACCATTATATTCCTTCATTTCCTCTCAAAATTGCTCTTACTCTAAGTTCAAGGGCAAGTAGTTGGGTTCCAAAACATACCCCTACGTGCTGCTGCAGCTGTTTAAATAATGTATCTGTCATTTTTCTTTTCATTGTTAACATCCTGACAACTTTTTACACTTATAACTTTAAAGCCTGTTTCAAGGCTCTTTTCAAAATGTCTGCTCTAGTGCACTGATAGCTTAAGGATTATTGCCCACATTGTCAAACAGGTAACACGGCAATAACAATTTTTTCTTTATCGCTCTTCCTGCAGTGATTTAGAGGACAGCTCTCACACCCCAGTGCACTAGAGCAGACATTTTGAAAAGAGCTTTGAAACAGACTTTAAAATTAGAAGTGTAAAAAGCTGAAAAGAAGATTTAACTGTTCAAATACTGTAAATACTGAAATGCAAGTGAAATGTTACCAAATGAGCAATGCTTGTTCTATAATCAATTGCACATTTGAAGGAAAAGCGAACTGCGTAATGTCATTTTCCAGGGCCCTGTGGTGATAATTAGGGAGCGGAGTGCTAATTACTGATTGGAATCAGCAAGTTTATTCAGAACTATCACAGACGCATGACTGCTCCTCCGGGTGTAATTATAGCTTTAGTTCAGCTGGTCAAACCCCTTCCCAGCCAGGCCCCTTCATACCCTGCAGCAGCACAGAGTCCTGAGGTATAATAATTATGTGAAATTAACGGCTTGGATTTCACATTGTGAGACCACCCGTGCACAGTTGTTCTCACCGTATCTTTAGAGACAATAGAAGGAGTTGTTGCTGGGTCCTAAGGTGTAGCCAGTTTAAGTATTCTCTTTCATTTTAATTATTCTTTAAATCACATGATTCTGCTCTACACTGAAGATCGCTTATTGTAAATCACTGGATGAATCACATTTTATAACAACAAATTTTGTTCAGATGATCTTTTCTATCCTTTCAATACCAAATCTACCACTTATGGGAAGGAAATTGGATGGAGGTTTTGCTTTGAAATGTTTATGAAGAATATACTTTTTTTTTTTTTGAAGAATATGCGTTCCAATTACACTGAATACTGTCCTCAGACCATAATTCTGCAATCCTCAATGCCTAATAAAGATGCCTATTTCATACCAAAGGGTCCAGAACAATTATGTCATTTGCCTTTTTGCCTCGCCCCGAACAAAAAGCAACATTATCTTTGATAATAACACCCTACCTTCCAAAACCCTGGGGATTCAGGTCTTACGTCACAAGAACATGACTGGTGAGAAGTCACTTTTCAAACTGGGGCATCAAAGGTGTGTTCAGGTGGATCAAGGCATGACGTTCCACAGGTTTGAGCACTACTGGCGGAATAATAAATCTGTAAAACTCTAGAGTCATAAAAGAAAACACCTGTTAAGTGAGACTATTAAAGGGATTTAGGAAAAGTGGGTCCTTCAAACACAAAACCGCTTTACTTAATCTGCCACTGGCTATCAAGGACTTGCTAGTGAGCTCTTGGAATCGTACACTAGTTTTCAGCATATGCTGTCTTTTATCATAATACAAAGTGCCCCGGTCTGTGTCCTGGTATAAAGGATTTCGTAGTTCTCTTCAAGAGCCAGGTCACATGTTCTACATGTTTGATTTTGTTTTTGTTCTTACCCTTATTCAAGATTACCATGTAGTTTATGAATATGCTTTCCCGTATGTCGCAATTCTTTATAATGCATACCTATGCTTTAAAGCACTACTTTCTCTGTGCTTTATTACACATTGCTATGCTTTTACTAGTGGAAAATGAATCATAATGCTAGAGATTTGAAACTAGATTCTGTCTAAAGTACATCAACTGTTTTCTAAGTTGCAGCACTTACATAGCACAGATGTTTCACCTGCTTTATCTATGAAGAATAAAACATTTGCAAATAATGCTCACAAGACCACCTCTGCAGGAAGTGGATTTCAATTTTGCATTGACTACCTTGCAGCTTTTCTCCTGCATGCTACCCCAGGATATTCCATGTGTCGGTAAAACAAGCGAGATGCAGTTTGACATCAAAGGTTTACTTTGCTAAAGATGTTTTTCAATATGAGCCCTTGATGTATCTGATGTACTTTGTAAATTGGCTGTTTCTTTGTAAAACCAAGAAGAGATGACTACTCTCCTGCATCTTTGTTTTTCTAGTAGAGGCAGTCCAAATACTCAGCATGGTTTCTTTTGGCGCCTCCCACAGGTAATTTTGAGAAAAGTTTACTACATAAACTGAGGTTAAGACAATAAAAGGGAAAATTGGATATACTGTATAAATGCTAGCCATTCTGGCTGGTGTTATCCAATTCCTGGGTAACATTTAACACATTGACCTTGATGATTAGACTAAGACTGCTGGAGCATTTAAGAAACACAGCCTAGAAAAGATCCATTCAGACAATACTGGTATTATCAGGCTACACATCCAAGTGCAAAGGGGGTAATACAAAAGATCTGTGCAGATTGAAAAAAGTCTGAAAAGTCTTCACGTGGGCAACGCGGGAGCCCTGTGGAAACTGTTGGAACGTGTTAGCCTTGTGCATTCCAGTTAATATATAGATATTTTATAGCTATAATTACCTTATTGATATACAGTAGAGACTGAAGAAATTCAGCTTGATGAGTTTAATAAGGAATTGTTGGTCACGACTAACAGCGCAGAGTTCCTCGGTTCAACATGGAGCATGTTGCATGACCTCTTTGTGCATCAGTCCTCCCATTTGTAAAAGTGATATAAGGTATTACTTATACATTTCTAATTGTATTGCTATAAAATGTATAAGTAACTGTTTTCCAGTATAATGTTATTATAATTCAATGTACAGTATATTCACTTGAGCTATCCCTAAAACAACAACTATAAGGTGGATGTGAAGCACTGTGGCCATTGGGTAAGCTGTGCACGCCCACGATCCCGGTGCAGTATCTATCTCCCTCAGGTTAATTCTGGATCATTTGTTAATCATCCTTGTTTACCTTCTAAGGCAGAGATAATAAAAGCACTGTTTATTTGAAATGCATGACAAAAGTGCATACCTAGCTGACCTTTGTTAAAAGAACGGCAGTGTTATATGGTCACAAAGCTTACCCATACACAAAATAATGTTGCACCACTTCATTTGATGTCTCCAAGCGTCCCCAGACTTGCCCAGTGATGGAGATAGTCTGTTCTGACCCTTTGAGCACTTATCAATAATCTGTTTTTGTTTAGACCCATTACTTTGGTGCCTCTCTCGCCCCTTCACTGGAGACGAGTAGCAGGTGACCGTACCGTTTCCCCATACGCAACCATTACCAACCACTCTGATCTCTCAGTACTGCAAACCAATTTACCAGAGAAATGTGTTCCCCCACCCTTGCTATTTATTTAGTAAACTCTATAGATGACACCATTGTATTTGTTGTAGATGTCTGTTGGTTTTCTGCTCAGATGTGATGCTGTCAAAACAAATGGAGAAAAGCAAAGCCCTATTTAGGACTTCTTTAGCAAAGACCCCATGCACAGACCACAAGCTTTACATTTTAATGAAGTAATAAACGTATCTAGTTGTGACATTGTGAATATGTACACGCTCACTGCACAAGTTAGGGTATGAGGCACTCTCTGAAGCTGTCTTTATTTTTTTGCAGTTATGAAAAAGTTAAACATTGATTACCGGCACATTATCGAACTGAAAAGCAATGAAACAGACTGTCAGCAGGTAATGATTTAATAAATAACTCATCAGATAACATAAAACCTAATTCTGGCAAATGAATAATCCTTCACTTCGGTTGTGCAAGAAGAAGTTTCAAGTATTTAAGAAATGTTACAGGCTTGAGTTAATGCGTGAGCTGCAGACAATCAGAAAAGAGGCTTTTTCGTTCCCAATCTCCAATTTTGACCTCTCCAAATGCTTATAGTTCCAAATGACTATAGGTCAAAAGCATCCAAATACTTTTTTTATTTTACCAAGCATAGGTTTATTTTGCAAAACAATAGAAGAAACCAATTTCTTACACACCACAAGATTACTGCACAATGATAAGAAAACAACAAGTGTATTCACAGGCTGTAGTGCAATTACTGCTACTGCCAAAAAACATACAAAAATTCTAACCTAAGTCAGAACTTTGTCTCACACTGTGTTACAACGAATGGGGCGGGTTGAGTTTCAATGTATAGCTTTAACTTTTAGATTCTCATCAAGGTCAGATTGAGTAAAGTTATTTAATGTTCAAAGGATGCAACATCGCCTAAATTCCTTTACTAAGCCCTATTCGCTTAACAGGTGCTTTTTATTGATTCTAGGCTTTAAATTAGCAACTTGTTATTGAACCAGTAGTGGACAACCCTGTGGAACACCATCAACCTTAAACCAGCATTAGTTATTAACGTTGCTTCTTGGGGCCCTGGAGTGGAGCATCCAGTAAAGTCACTCCATGTGGAGTGCAGGATTGCAGCATGGAGATCGCAGGTTCCAATCCAGACTATGTCATTGCCAACCGCGACCAGCGGTCTCTAGGGGGTGGCACACAATTGGTCGAGCTTCGCCCGGGTAGCGAGGGCTTAGGTCAGCAGGGCAATCCACGGTTCTCCGCACACGAGTGACTCCTGTGGTAACTTAGCTTGATCACCACTGTGGTAAATTAGCTGATACGTGGTTCTTACAATTATCAGATTAAGGCAGACCACAGGGCCGAATTTTATTTTATTTTTTTTTTGTCACTGATACACCTGCAGGTGTAGCTGGCATTTCAGATTCTTTCAAAGCAAGTACTTTATAGATTTGTATCCTGGACATAAATGGGGGAAGACAAACATTCCAAACGCTTCAAGGACAGCGAACAACAAACGCGTTCTTACAGTCTTACACTTTCAAGATGTGCAAAACTGTCAATCTTGCATTTACAGCGAACACAAAGCAGCACGTTTGAAACACACCCTGTTGACCTTTACGGTAACTTGCATTCCCCAGTAGTAGTTTTAGATATAGGGACAGCTTCTCCAATAGGAAGGTTATAAATAACGGCAATAGGAGGTTATACATGAAATCTTTATCAAGTTCCACAGAAATTAAAAACAGGTGATTTTACAAAAAAATAATTTTATGACAAAGGCTTATAAAGGAACAACAGTCTTAAAAATCTGTTTTTTTTTTCTTAATAACAGGTGCAAACCCACCCTGCCATGTAGGGGTGCTCCCCCTGCTGTCCCACAGCGGTCCCAATAGCACCCGTGAGAACTGGGAGTGCAAATGTCTGACAGTCAGGTGCATGTTTCTGTGTTTTGGGCTAAACAAAGAGCTATCAGGGGTCTGTTTTCTGAAACACCATGTAGCAGTATGAATAAAGCAACTGTTGTAATTCAAATCACAAATCAAGATATAATTGGAAATGTTTACATTTCAGATATAAGACATGTTTACTTTGATCTCTGCCATAAAAGGTCTCCAAATGCTTTTCTGTCAACTCTCAGGAAGTATCTTTAACAGCTTATAACATATTGCTACACAGAGCCTCTATACCGTGTGTAATTTTGTGAAGCTCTCAGCTTCTGGCACCATCGGCCTCATTTGCAAACAACAAGCATGTTCCGAAGCTAAAGTACAATTTCCCACAGGTGCGTGAATGTAAAAAAAAGTCTATTTGTGACTATGGGTCAAGGATAGCTTTTAGAGGGCTGCCTGAAAGCAAATGTGAGCTCGTGAATCACTGCAGATAGAGAGCAAACGCTATACTGGTGAACCTGCTTACCCCTTTATACACTACAGTATCTGCACAGAAGGCTTATTCAAAGAGAACTGAATAGTTTCAGTGTATTATACTGAAAAACAATGATGAACATTTAGTGGGATAATACCCAGTGTTAAGAGGAGATATCTTTCATAGACTGTGGTTATATTCAGAAGATGCAAACCCATGTTATTCAATTTCCCCCTAACAATAGCATTGGTGACGTGGATAATACAGAGTAGACAGCAACCAGGCTCTCAATGGCATGGGCTAGAGGACTGGTTAAAATAATTAAATTTATTTAGACTAGATAAAGTACTTGCAAATAGGGGAGTAGATTACACTTTACAAAATCCTAAACGATAATTAACACAAAGGGTAGAACATGAAAACGGAAGAAACGTTAAGAGCAGGATAGAAAGGAAACACTTCTATGCAAAGAGTTAGACAGAACAGTTAACCAGGTGAAGTGGTGACATCTAAAACCATAAGCAACAGACACAGCAGCCTCTTCTGGTTCCCAACATTTCTCACGTTGCTATTTCACAGTAATGGTTGGCGATTTAAAACTTCTGTAGTTAAGTCTGGCTATCCTGGTATGATGTAGAACTTAGTTTGACAGAAAGGAACAAACCCCTTGACCATCTGTCATCATTGTGACCACTTCCTGGCAGGGAAGGCGGGAGGAACATTGCTGAGCACTGCTAATCTTATTAGCATCTCAGTGTGGGAGGGAGAGCACTCAGGGTCAGCTAAGAAAAAAAAAGGAGGTTTCTAAACAAATATGTACAAATCAAAATAACCTGCATTCACATTATATAGAATTGTGGCACTTAAATTCCCATCCATAGTTTCATCAGGTCAGGGAAGTTGTTCCCAAGACATAGCCTGTGGTAGCTCATCCAATCAAATCCCCCTAATCTAATTTACGGAATAGATTCAGTTTTCAATAGAGGTCTGTAATGTTGAAAGAGTAATAAATAAAGTACATCTGTAGCGTATAAGTTCAAGTTCTTGCAAATCTCTAGTATGCTTTGGGAGACCCAAGTCTGACTTCAAATGGTTGAAACTGCAAGCTTTGTTCTGCTCTTAGCAGGAAACTAAACACGACTTGATGAGAAACACAGTAATCCGTAACCCTAAAAGCACTGCATTATTGAGGTCAGAAGACAAAAACTAAGCAAAGAAAAAAAAGATTGTCCTGTTTAGCCGTTAGCCCCTTCCCATAATGCCAAGCTGTAATATTGATGTCGGATTACAAGTCTATCTCCATACGCAGCGACTGTCGCCTCTGATGTGTAGCTTATTCCAAGGAGGCTTGCTTGAAGCTCCTTGACCCTACATGCCCCGGATCGATGGGAGCTTTTCGGAAAGTCCAGACTTTGCTCATTAGTCTGCCCACCTAGGGGTGGAGGCATGCTACAGGCTGCAGGGGTTAACCTTGATCTGTGATGTATGCACTGCAGTGACAGGGCAGCTGGTCACAGAAAGCCTGGCTGGAGTCAGGCTGCCACATTCGGGTACAATCCTCCCTGTCTCAGCTAACTGAACCCAATCGCTTTAATTGCCCTCACAACAAGACAGCTATTTTGAAATCAAACTTTTTAACGATTCACCCTTGCACGACCAGGGTCACACATCTTGCACCAAAACCGGTGTAGCGCACAAAATGCCAGCTGGTAATGGTGGTTATATACTGGAAAAAAAAAAAATCTGCTATGGATTGACTTGCCAGGAGGCTGTTGGGGAGACTGATTCAGTGCATCTTCTTGCCTTAAAGATATTTAGCTGAAAGATTTACAGATTTTAAATCTTTTTAAAAAAAAAAAATCGGCACATTCTACAGCAAGTCACCCTCTGTTGTTTTGGAGCAACGTCAAAAGAAAATTGTAACAGAATGGTATGAAGCCTGCCAGCGTCAGAAGTGGAGGGCTTGTGTCTGTGATGAGGGTCAGGTGCCACATCATGCTGAGAGCCTCGGTCTGCCTACACACTGACACATGACCAGAACCTAAAACAGTACCAGTGTCAGAAGAGACAGACAGGCGCAATCCACTGCATCATGCTTTACATTAAAGTGCTTGTCTGTCTGCAAGACCTGGCGCCATACACACACAGGCTGGTCTATGTAGTATTTTTATATAGTCGTTGTAATGCAGTGACAGCGATACCAGGATCTGATTGCAAAACGTAATCTTATTTTATTTATTACAGGTGTCATTTGAAGCACTAAAAAAAAGACGAGCACATGGTATGGATAGTAGTCACATCAAAGTGGAAAAGTTCAAATCACCTGATCATTGTTCACTGCAGGTGTGTATATCTATATAGCCCCTTAAAGAATACAGCGAATCACAATCAGACAGGTTAATGTAACAGTTTCGATTTTGAAAGATATCTATGCCTGAAACTTAAAACCTGAGCCAAGACTCTCCCCTCTTTGTCCTTGTGCTGCAATCTAACACTGAGCTGAAAGAAATAGCAATTTGTTCCCAGGCTTCAAGTGACCTGGTGCTTTTGTGAAGCCAAAGAAAGACAATTAGTAGTGCCAGTGTTGGGTGAGCGGAGCTGTACGGTCCCATCATATATAGTATGTACAGCACACTCAGGGCAATGCTGGGACTGACTCCTGGCTGGGACGCTGGAAACCTCACATCCGTAAAGGCTGAGGAACTTGGGCTTTCCCAGGGGATACTTATTCCCCTTGAAGGCTAAGATCAGGGTCTAAGCTGGTGGGTTACAGCCTGGTCACTGTTTATATTACTGTAGTTTATATACAGAAGCAGATTTGGAAAGGGCTTTTCCAAACAGTACAATTATCTTTAAAATGATCTTAATTCAAACAGGAAAACTTGCAATTGGATCAAACATCACACTAAAAGGGGAAGATTGTTTAATAAATAAACATTTTCCACATCAATGCCATACAGATCTTAGTACAGCCACTGTTTTGATAAATAGCACAGGGACTTGTGTGCCAAGGTTATGAAATTCAAACATGTAACAGTGCGTGCGAGTCTCTATAGTGTACCGCTGTCTGCAAAATACATGCAACACCAAGGAGGGCTTAAGGGTAATGATTTTAACAACTGTGGGTCAATGTGTAGATCAACTGGATAAGCCCCAACGTATCAGTATAGATGTTATGAAGCTCAAGGCAATGTGGACGAAGGTCGCTAATCCTAGTTTTTGACCGAAGACCAAAACATGTAAGAATATAACAACCTGACATTTAATTTCCGACATGGCTTAATGCAAGGGTAATCAATTCGTTTCATCTGATTTACTTGTACGCTTTATTTGGAGGGAAGTACATGCTTCTACATACACCCTCCCTCTCCGAGTGTTCCCCTGCTCTGCCTCTCTCTCTATTACCCCTTGGCATACTTTGATCTCTGCTGTGCTGCTATGGCCTCCTACCACTGCTGCGGCACTGGGACAAAGAGCATCCACACGGAGGGAACAGCAGTTCATTCAGCTTCTAGACAAGTGGCACCACTCAGGCTGCTTGTAGTTATTTTTCCATCTGTTCTGAAAACCAATATTGACTCGTGCCCCCCTACATGGCTTTTTTAATCAAAGTCTTGCCCAACAAATGAAGTTTTTACAAGGTCTCCAGGTGTTCAGTCTTGGGGGGATAGGGACAATGGACAGCCCAGTGGGTAGATGCTGATACTGGAGGTCACAGGGCCATTTTAATGCAAGTCCCCCCCCCCCCTCAACAGGCTCCTAAAAACCTAGTCAGAGGTATTTTCTTTCCAGGGTTAGGAATTTAAATTTATACACGCTCATTAGATGATTTTTTTTTTTTAATTACTTTTTTTCTCATGGGAACTTCACTGTTCTGACTCGACTCATTCACTTCAAATTTAAAAAGCGCTATAATAACTTCTCACCGGTTGTCAATGTTAAAAATCCATTGAAACTTACTTGGTTACAAGTAGAAAAACACATTTCTCCAAAAGGATGTCTATACTTTATTTATTTATTTATTTATTGTATGAGCACCACACCTGTTCCCATTCCGAGAATTAATATACATATCACATCCCGAGAGCCAAGTTTCCACATTTTGATATCTTTGATGTGCATGAAGACACACAAAAAGAGCCAACAGATCTCAACCAGAGATTTGGTATTATGCATGCAGAAGTTACTGTTCTCTTTGATGTAGTTTGTAATATAAACATGTATTCTTTAATGCTTATATACTACTACAAAAAAGTAGCAGTCATATTTCACTACCAGGACAAAAAGGAACAAACTATTAAAGATGGGTGTGTCCCCCGTCCCGTTCCATCCCCCCCAAACTCACCTACACTGTGAATAATGCTTTTTACGATATACAGTCTGGGAGAAAGTGGACATTGTAATCTACTTTATTAACCTACTTTTACTTGAGAATGGTCATAAAAGCCCATTACTATATCAATGACCTGAACAGTGCCACATCATATAAAACAAAAACACACACACACACACACAAAAACAAGCATTGGGAAAACAGACGTGCAAAAAAAAAAAAAAACTATCAGTGAGTTGTTTTTATTTCACCAAGGTATTACACAACTGTATTAACAGTTTCTTGTGTCTTCTTGACTGTGTTATCTTTTTATTCCTTTGGGTAAAAGTCTTTCACTTGAAAGTAACAGCAGGGAGGAGATAATTTCCCTTTCAGTAAAATTAGGAACTCAAGTGTGTCAGGGCTTCTCGGTTAGCATGCTTCGCTTTCATCATGAAGCACAGCCTCAGGTAGGCTCCCCACGGCACGACTGTTGGCTTTTTCTAACGAAGCATGGACTGCATGCAGTGCTCCGAATCCCAGACTCACAAAAGACTTGCACAGAAGGCTAAAGCACATAGGTTTTAGGGTGAAGTGGACAAAAATGTAGTTCATTTATTGATAAGTATTATATTGGCCCCTCAAAAAAAGAAAAACTCCCAGTGTTCTGCTGGGAAACTGCAAACCGAGTTTACATTTGCTTTTTATACAGTATTTACAGTAAGCACTCATGAAAGAGAAGGTAGCTCTGTGAACAAGCTTCAATGTTGTACTGACTTTCGCACACAAAGGAAAGCAATACAACATTACAGGAATGTTTAGAAGTAAAAAAAAAATATATATATATACACATACACACACACACACACAACAGCTATAACCTGGGTCAAGAACCCTCTCATTTCAATAATGTTCGATTTGGAACCAAAGTTAAGTTAGCAATGCAGTATCAACAATGCCATACACCTTTCATTGCATTTACAGTGGCCTTCATCAAAAAGACTGATTTGCAGTCACAACGTTTTTTTTAAAAGTGCGTCTGAAGATGCCGACCGTTTTTGAACCCGGTAGTTTCACAATTTTGAAGCGATAATGACAGATTGATTAGTTCACAGGAATAAACAGTCTCCATCTCGCTTTCTAAAGGGTCTAGTGAGAACAGTGTGTTCTGTGTGAAGCACTGGCCCCATTCTCAGCGGGACGGCTCTCTGTATCCTGAGTGAAGACTCTGCCCAGACAGCGGGGCACCTCCTCAAAGGGCCTTGCACCCCCTACCGTTTAACGGATTATGCAGGCCCTTGGGCACCTGCACCCCAGGTAACTGCAACACAAAAGCCACATTAGCTGCATAAACAAGTATAAAATACAATTATTGTAAACCAACTACCTACCCGGGCCTACATGATATTATCGGTAACCTTACACAGTCCTACCTGGCATTTACAGTGCGTGTGTAAACTCCACTCTTAATGCTGGTGTTCATGCTTTTATACTGCTAACCTCTCTTATACATTGAGCTGGATGTGAGGCTGTAATTCAGGAGTTGATAATAACAGCCTATTAAAAACACCAATATCCCCCTACTGTTTTTAAAAGATTACTGAAGCCTTTGGGCGATTCGGACCGCAAGCCCCCAGAGTTGGATTACCACTAATAATCCATCACTGATAGGGACTTTAATTTTCTCTCTTTAATGTGTTCCTTTGTGCTGACCTAGTAAGGGTTATCCTGCACATCCAGCTGCCTCTCGTTTGTTTGCTTGCTCTCTCCAGAGCTAAGAGATAAGGAATGCCTGTCATTCTCATGTTGTCCCTTTCTGTGGCTCCTTTGCGTGAATTATATACCATAGAAGGTGAATATCTTACCTTAAAATATAAAAAAGAAGAATATAAAGTTAAACAGAACCAGGACATTCACCAATTTACCAGTCTGCCGTGTTGAGTGGCGTTATATTTTGCTAAATTTTGCCAAGTGGGTCATAATTATGAGTTCCCTCGATAGCTGAGGTTTTAAAGGAATTTCGAAATGCTAAAAGTAACTTGGTAAGTAATGTCAACGTCTTTAGACTTCAAGGCAAATTGAGCACTTTTGAGTGTTCAAATGCTATTGGTGAATCCTGTTGGCATGCATGTAAGTTGTAACCTTCTGAACTCCATCACGCTGACACAACCAGCCAGCCCAAATCTCTCCTCCCATGGGCTCCAGACAGGTCACTGTAGTACACACAGTAGGGAGTTTAGTTAAATGCTGCGCTTGTTGTAATGGCTGAGAGTCTAAATAATCCTAGATAATCATTACCCGGTTTACAAATGATCCAACAGCCAGCACAAGTGGACAAGTTGTCTGGGGGGATGTTCTTCAATTCACGACCTCAGCAAAATCCAGGGTGATTCATCGGTTTATAGTGCTGGGTGGTTTATAGAGAAGGAAGAATGGAACAAATTTAGAGGAAAATCAGAATGATAACAATAAGAATCAAATCTGTACCTGTCTAACTGAGTTCCAAATGCATGTATGAATCATGTTTGAGCATGGCGGTTTGGTCTGAGGTAAAGAAATATATTTATACAAACAGCGGATGAAGGCATTAGAAGAAACAGTTCCCAAATTCCTTTTTCTAATAGCATTGCCTCTAAATTTGTGTTTGACCACTTTAACTTTCTAAATCTGATAAATATGTGTTTCAAATATGCCGATTAAAGTTAAGTGCAGTGATATTGCATTCAAGTATTATTTGCGTTAATACTCAACATTATTTGAATCTTTTACTGTGGTTTATGCAGGAATTCCCACTGATATATTAAAAAAAAAAAAACACACACTGCGTGCATAAAGCATTTAATTAAACACCTTACATGATATTAAAATAAAATGTTTGGATCCCTGGTAACCTTTGTGAGAATGTAGAAAGTGCAGTAGTGAGCTGCCGAGGCTGCAGCAGGAGGGCTAATTAGGGGATTCCTGCAAGGAGTGAAGTGTCTGTCTGCAGCAAAGCAATCCCCACAAACTGGAGTCACTCACTAGAACGCACATGCCCCCTCCGGCACTATAAAAACGCATGGCGACTTTCATTCTATCATGATCTCAAATACCTGCTGTTTTCAATATAACTAACATTAACCACTATTCATATTTCATTTGTATTTTGTTCTATAATCTACGGTATATGATTGCAGTTGAATGCATGCTTGCTGTTTCAAGGAACCTTCATGCCATTACAGTAAGCAAAAAATAACTACATTTGCAAATCAGGGTTGCATAAACCCCATAAGATCACATATGCTTCTGAACACAGAATGCCTGCAGGGCCCAAAGCTGCAACTTACATAGGTCATAAAATGGAACCACTATTGATTTGTAGGACTATTATATTAGAATTTGGCATTGAGAATGACCAGCCTGATGAATGTTAACACTGGAACTCTGTGTTATAGTAATTGTAGAACATGAACAGCATTTGTAATAAAATAAATAAGCTTGTCTGAGATGAGTTAAGTATATCTTTTTAACATCCAAACTATTTGAATATTTCCCAGGCAAAACCAGATGCCCTTGACACCATGCTTGGCCAATGAATCTAGTATAGGCATCTTGGCTTTGGAGTAGCAAACGTTGTGTGGAATGCCAAGGAATGACTAAATCCTGGCCATTGACTTCTGAGTAGAAATAGATTAATAACCTTTTACATGTTTATAGCATGTCATAAACAGGCAGCCAGAACTCCCTCATTGTTTGAGAAGCGCAGCCGATTGCTCCTGGGATTGGCTTGATTTATCAAGAGGTTTGGGATTGGTGCAGCTGTGCAGCCGGGAGCCAGTGTGAGGGATATGGTTTTAAGAACCCTGTTGACAAAGTTCACTGAGCTGAAAGAACTACATGCCCTCCAGTAAATTGCACAATGTCAGTGGTGAGATGACATTAAACTGAACCCAGGGGATCAGCACGCAGCTAACAAAAAGAATGTATGCCACCATAACAAAATGACAGGCTCCAGGAGAGCAACTTAGAAGAGAAATTCTTTACTCTGGGCAATTCCTAAACAACCACTTATTAACCCCATCAGCACTGAAGACTAGATATGTATTGCATCTTTTCAGCAATGTCTCTAAAAAGCTAATGTGTGCTATGAAACAATGAGGCTTAACTGAAGTCTTTTCCTTTAGGACATCCAGGCTATACAATATACATATAGAATGCTTCTGACCTCATCACAGGACCACTATTGATTTACACTTCACACAGTACTGGCGGCTATGTCACTGTAACATATTATATCTTCTTGTATTAGCAACTGCTTGTGCGAATAGATGATCACCCACAGATACAAAATCTGTGAACCACAAATGCAAAGAGCACTTGGATGATAGCTTTGGAAGCTGCAGGTTGACTTAAAAGCAGGGAAAAGGATATCAACTATATTATTAATATATATGCTTTAATATTGCAAATATGGATCTGAAAACATCACGCTATGGCTTAACAGCACACCGCTTTTAACATCTGCCCACCCCTCCACGAGGACGCCCTTGTAAACAAGATGTTACATTGGTGGGGGGGGGGGGGAGTTCCAACAGAGTATACAGAACAGAATGCATCTATTTTTAAATGTAAAAAAATGTGGTTTTATGCTATAAAATTGTTCAAAAATGCTTCTGATAAGACTATATTTTTTTTTAAAAGATTTTTTAAAAGCTAAGTTCTTATACTTTAATTTGATATACAAAAAGTTGCTGCAGCCTCCCGACACATAATCGCACTCGGTGTTGAAGCTCAGTTCCACTCCAGTAATGTAAAGTAAATCTTGATGCTGAATGATCACACAGACGTACTTTAAAAAAAGACTGGTTCCAACATCAACCCCGCCCCCTACCTCCCCACCCCAACAGAAATGCAGTAATTAAGAAACCCCAATATCTATGTTAATACCAAGGATAGATGACTGAAAATGTGAGGAATGCTAGACTGGAGCTCAGGAGGGGGGGGCCGTGTAGCGTTTATTGGACACTGGTGGGTAGAGATGGAACCGATAGTGACCTACTTTGGAGTTATCTCAACCTTAGAGCCCTTTAAATGGTATTCTGGACCATGGGAACAAGATATTTATGAGCCTCTGCCATGCCAAGGGAAACGTGAGCGTTTCAGGAGCTGGAATTGGAATTACAGTGCCCCTGCTGACAAAGAGGAAAAGGCAGACTTGAACAGAGCTGGAAAGTGTCACCGCACTAGCTAGGTGCCGCTAGGACTTAGGAGACGATGTCAAACTAATAACCAAGGCTTTCAAATTTATCTTCTTATGTCTTATTAACACTTGCATCAATACCACTGATTCAGATACCGAAAATGAAAGGTATGGTTCACATCAAAGTGCTGGGCAGCCGCCTCTTAAATGTTTCACGCGTCTGTACTGTGATTGAGTGGTTCCAATTGCAACCTGCCAGGTGTCTGAATAACATGTCCAGACACATAGAGAATCAAGACAATTGCAAAAGCAAATTAAGCAAGATGATCTAATGTATACAGCCATAAAACAGAGTAGTGATAACGGTGAATACCTGAGACAAAGCTGCACATTTAATCACCTTATCACATTCTCTCACATAGAATGTAAGTTGTTTTTTTTTTGTTTCGGTGTGTGGAGATTTAAGCAAGTCAGCCATTGACTTATGTAAACATTGTATATGCACGTGTATGTATGTATGTATGTTATTGTAAATAAGGTATATGAATGTGCCAATTAACTTATCAAGCAAGCAATAAAACCAACCGAAGACTAGTAAATCTTTTGAGATTGAAACACTGCGGTGGTGTTTTGAAGTTATGTATTTGCAGACAGTTATAGTAATCATGAAATTTCCATAATAAAAATCATACCAGACCAGTCAGCTGAAAACTATAAAACTGCCTAACAAACCGTTTTACGAAAAAGGCATAATAACTTAATTGTGGGGAGGAAAGGGGTCATACCTATTTTGGGATCAAAATATGCTCAATTTAACCTTCAGTGTTGTAATCAGAAGTATGGCTGTTGAGGACACACTGCCAACAAAGCACTCTTACAAGCTTATCAATTCATTCTATCAAATGTACTGTATCACCATTTTCCAGTAGATTATCAATATGAATTATGAATATGCAAATGTGTTTTATAACAGAAGCAGCTCATTCTAAATGAATAGCTTCACCCATGATGACTCCAAAAACACAATACAAAATCACAAGCATGGTATTCATACTGATGATGGTACCATAACTATATATCACCATTCATTTAAAAAAAAAAAAAAAGAGGTTCAGAGATTGCTGGGCGTTCAAATAAAAATACGAATGCGTCAGAGAATAAGTTTTTGAAAAATTGTCACTGCATCTAATTGAGTTATAAGGAAAGTACACACATAAAAAAAGATGTAATAGCCTCTTCCAAACACGCGGTGTTGGACACTTTCGATAAACGTTGTTTTGTAACTATTTTTAAATTGTTCAGCAAGGGCTGCATGACGTAAGGTCCTGCTCCTGCGCAGTTGGGATTGGCTCAGAGGCTGCGCAGGGATTTCTGCCCAGGAGGGCTTCTCCCGCCCGCTTCTATTATATTCTTACCATTAGAGCGGACATCGTTGTTCTTAATTCGGTTCTTGTGAATTAAAAAATAATATCAACCCTGCTATATATATATATATATATATATATATATATATATATATATATATATATATATATATATATATATAGAGAGAGAGAGAGAGAGAGAGAGAGAGAGAGAGAGAGAGAGAGAGAGAGAGATGCACACACACAATATTACTGTTCTTCATATTACTAGTATTATATATGTTTACATAAACTGACATGTATGTTCATTAATACAGAACCTTTTCAAAAGATTAATTTTACAATTGCATTTATTTATTTAATCATTCATTATTAAATTGCTACTTTAAGTAGATACTGATGAGATAGGGAACTCATAGTTCGGTTCCAGTAATTACTTTCTATGAACACCCTTGCAAATTATCCTAGGCTATTCAAAGCATTCGAATTTACATGCAAAACAGTTACTTGACTGGACGTTGCTTTGCTGTGTTTCTGTTAGGGTCACGTACATCTTGAACAGAAAGGTTTATCATTATATTACATTTTTACAGGCAATGTTTAGTTCTAGAGCTTGGTGAAGACCGTCTGGACAAAACGCTGCTCTGTTTGTAACTTCGTTCTTTTAAATGATAAAGAATAAAGAATGGGCATTTGATCTGCGGTCTATTATTACGGCGCTGCACCTCTACTCGCATCAATCGTGTACAATATTGCGCTATCTGGTAGACAATGAAAATATTAGTAATTAAATCATATACCTGTAGTTGGGGTAGGCTATAAGCGGCATGTTTGGGACTTTAGTAGTTCTACAGACATGCCTGTTTATGACAGGACTACAAAGTATTAGGCTGCAGCCCAAAAAGCTTAAACGGTGTTTTTAACTAATAAAATCAACAACAAAAGACGTGTTTTATGCTGGTAATTTGTGTTTATAATGTATTTTTTTTTTGTTTGACTAGGTTGGTTGTACACCATTATGTACGTGTTTTGCAGCTGGACACCGATATGAAAGTTATTTCTTTGTTTGTTTGTTTACAGAAGACACTCATTCTTGACTCCAGGCCCTACCTGCCATTTTCAGAAGTGCCTCAGGTCCTGAAAAAAAAAGCAGAACGGTTGAAACAGAGGTCTTGTGATGAGGGAATTCGATTCTTGTGAACGCATGTTGAAAAAATAAATAAAATACCAACCCTGCTATTATATAGACTATATCATATTATTTTATAATATAGAACAGGTGTCGTTAAAAACAACCATTGCCCTTCACACTACATCGCTAACTTCCACATTAATGACGGCATCCTTCTGCAGGTGTGTAGATTCGCCATGTGCACAATACACAGGGAGGAAGGAAAGAAAACCAGTAAAGAATTACGCTGAGACGTCAAACGTATATAAAATGTTTTTTTTTTTGTGTGTGTGTGCTCGTTATAAACAGCTATAGTGAGTAGGTGATATAGCATAAACACGGAGATGAGGGATACTTCAACTAATATGTGCAAATCCTGTTTAATTGTGATGTTAGTATGCATAAGCCACTATATTGCATTGTAATATTTTATTTTGTATTAATTGTTATGCGATATATTGAATGTCGATAGCGATAAAATATTCTTAAATATGTTATATATATATATGTGTGTGTGTGTGTGTGTGTGTGTATTAGTCAGTTCTCATTTAAACGAACTCAGATTAATCGAATTTTCTGATATCGGCATTTTCTACATGTCCCGGCCACATTTAGCAGTCGCGTATTGTATATGGTATGTAAATATTTTTACTATGATTTGTTTTATTTTAATGATGTTCTGGTCGGGGAATAATGAATATAATCCTATTTGAATAATATGCCAGAAGGACTGCAGTCTTCCTGGTAATTAGCGGTATCCTAATTGAATGCTGTATTGATGCTTAGGTGCAATGGAGCGCACCGAGGAGGGATGGGAGGGACAGGCTCAGTAAAGCATGAGTTGCCTGGAAACCTCTCACCTGTGCGGGGAACCGGATTCCACTAAACCGTGGTGACTGGAAAATACGATTATCGGCACAGATAAGCTCTCCAAGCTGTGAGGAAAATGTGACCTGATTAATGCCAGAATGTGTGTAAAGCGGGTTTGAAAATAATTGCATTCTCCATTGTAAAGACGCTGTTTGGTGGAATGTATTTTTTTTAAATGGATACGGCTGCAAGTAGTCCTACACTACTAGTAATACCCAGTCAGCATGTGTAGTAATATTAAATAAACGTCATTACTTACATACTCTTGCGGGATCACAGTACCATTACCCCGTTTTCCCCTATAAAGCTGCTGTACGTGTTTGACTTGGAATCATTCACCTTTTCTATTTTAAAATATAAAGACAAGTGTTTTTCACTAGGCTAACGTATTTTAAAGCGACAATGTGACTACATATTTACATAAAAAGTATCTTTGGTGTCTATTTATTACATTATTCCCTTTAAATTAAAACCTCGTGCTATATAATACCTTTAAGAAGATGCATGAAGAATACATTACATCAAACGATGCCAATTGTTTGTGTGAGTGCACCACCTAGCGAAATATATTAGCATTGCGTTTGGTGTGAATTCCCCTTGCGCTGATGCTTCGATAAACCCGCTAATTGTTCGTATTCTCTGTATTGCAATCAACACAATTAAAATATAGCTAGATAGATAGTACCCATGATGTGTTGTCAGTACCTGCCCCTTGCTGAGTTTATGAACAATAGTTCTAATTCAAAAGGGGGGCTTTGATCCTAAAATAAAGCCACACTGTATTACCAAAACTACCCAAACAAGAACAGGAGGCCGTTGCGTAAGTGGGATCATTCCCTCTATTGAGCTGGAAAGTTGCCGGGTACCTGCATTGACAAGGTTCAGCGATTCGAGCTCTCGCAGGACCCTAAGGGTGCCTGCTTACAGTTACTTGCAGTATATTCATGCTGAGGCGTATGTTGCCACTACAGTTAATAATCCAAACGTCGTCGTTATGTGTAGAGGGGCAATCATGAAAGAACACCAGGTTTACAAACTACTCAAATGTGAAGAGAAACATAATTGAATTCGTATACATTGGAAATAAATAGTTGCATTATAAGTGTCTTACGTCTTCAGGGACACACAATGTTATCTAGATTAAATATACCACCTGATTAAACCTCCTAGTTCTTGTGTTGGTCTAATGTATCATCACACTGCTTTTGTGTCTCTTTTCAATTAACTGCGCCGGTAAACTCTTGGGATCATGATACGGAATGTCCTTTATGCAATGCAATAGTGCGACCTAGTGGAGAGTCTTAGTATAGACCACAGAACGCATTAACAAATACTTCAATTAAATATGCACCCATGTAATAGTTGTTTTGTGTTTTACAGATCGGTAACTTTTGAAATGAATGACAATTTAGTTGAAACTTATTATACAGTATTTTTTTTTAAGTAGTACATTTACAAAAAGCGTAGTCGTTGTAAATGTTTTGCGACTGTAGGTAAGAGGCAAGATACCCATCCGTGTATTTACACGACAGCACCATCTAGTGCTTACATGAAGTATATACCAATCTACTTAGGCTTTCTTACCCGGCTTGTTTTATTATTCATTTTTAAAACAGAATCTGTGCATCTCTATACACATGACGTTCCTAAGGAGCGCAACATACATGTGCAATATGTTTATTAAATCCATACTTTTACATTCCTTCTGGACTTACATTGTGACCCAAAACTTTTTTATTAAAAAAAAAAGAAAAAAAAATTGAATGAATCCCTTCCCTTATAAAGTTTCCTATAGTAAAAGTAAAGCAAAATATAATAAAACACAGTGAAAGCATTGTAGAGCATAGGTAAGCTTTGTAAAGCCCATTTAAAAAAAAACAAAAAAACATGTCAAAACTATGGTAAAGGCATAGCATCAGTAAAGTTTTCTAAGGGTTTACATTCTGTATTGCTATATAAGGCTACACATGTTTTTAAATAAATCAGACTATCCCTAAACAGGCTGTCCAAATAGAGGTGGTGTACATGTCCCCCCCCCCCCCAAAAAAAAAAAAGTTTTTGTTCCGTAGTTGTTCTTTGAATTAGAGTTTCTTAAACAAGTTAAACATTTGCTACTAACACACACATGTGGCTAAGGTTGGAGAATTTTCTTTTACTCCTTTGTGCTGTCTTTGCATTGCATTACAGTTAGCTGACTGGTCTCTGATTGGAATCTCCTGCTCTTCTCCCCAATTAGCAAACATGTCCTGATCTTCTCAGAACTTAAAGCAAAGTAGCAGACTCAGTTAACAAGTGTGCCCTAGTCAGACACTCACTAAAAACGTACCCACAGCTGCCCTGATCCCTGACCTCATAACAGAAGAGGTTATGTTCAGGGTCAAAGGTCACTCCTCCCCCTATTATCCAGGAGGACCAGCATGCTTTGCAGAGAAACTGGGGAATTTATTGATACAGTCCGTTCAGGCTCTGGGATTATGTCCCCAAATAAAAAAAACACACACACACACAAAAAATGAATGTGTTTCTAAAGGTTGTGCAGAAGTGAAGAGCTGCATCTTGTCAAATTAGTGAAGGACACATGCAGCTTCAGCCTCATCTTGCAATACATCGAGATAAGAATAAGATGCACAATCTGTGTCTTAATTAATGAAAGAGACTAGCATAAAACACATTATTTAACCAGGAGACTCCCATGATAAGAATTCCCTGGATTGGTGACAAAATGCAAGTGAAGTTCTTAGTCTATGAGACAAACGTTTTGACTTTGAAACAGTTAGTCTGCTACAAAGTTTGAGTGATTTTGCTTTGACTTTATAATCGAGTTGTAAAGTTGTGGATTAAACTGCATTAAAAAAAAAAAATATATATAATATATATATATATATATATATATATATATATATATATATATATATATATATATATATATATATATATATATATATATATAATATGAATTTAAAGGCCAAGTGGTGCCCTGACATCATGCAAGCTGCAAAATCATTACAATTTTTTTTTTAAATTCAAAACTGAGCTAAAAATTCTTATCCTTATTTTCAGATTGTTCTTGTACAAGGCTGCAACCATGCATCTTGTCTATTGCCCTAATCCTACATTTCTTTCTTTTATGGTAAACAACGCTTACAGTTATGCAATTTATGGAAAGCCAAACTTAGTCCTGCAATTTTATGCAATTTTTGGCTTGTTCAGTCAAGCACACTCTGCAACTGAATGTGATTAATGAGGAGCGTTCTCGCAGGTGTCCTGCAGCACCGGTGCAGTGCTTTGTGTGCAGGAGCGGGGCTGGGGCTGTGCTGCTCTCCTCAGGGCTCAACTTCTCAGGGGTTTACAGTGAGTTCACCAGCCTTTGTGTTTGAAATCAATTTAAAAAGCTTTTGCACTCAGCAATGGGGGAGGTGTGTTGAATACATTACATGCATTCTTTCTACCAAAATGAGCCAGTGCCTGAGAAATGTTAAAAGTTGTCAAAGTTTACGGGCAATCAAGAACCAGTTCAGTTGCGTTGCTCCTGGAATACAGATCAAATGTGTCATTAGTATTATTATAAAGTATTGTGTGTAGTTTTAATAGTGTATTTGAAACCTTAATAAAACCTCTTTTTTCCTCATGCTTTGTGCTTGTAATGCAAGCCTTTCATTGTATGATGTTGGCATGAATTATGTATTTGTACTTGTCAAATAACATACATACAAAACACATTCTGTTATGCTACAGTGGTAAAGTATAGCCAACTAGATAAAAAAAAATGACATACCTTAATAAACGACTACATCATACTACAGTAAACTGTTTTATTGTTATGGGAATGTGGTTGGGAAGGAAACTGAACTGGGCGTGACTTTTCGTGCTCCTAACGGTTTGTTTTGCAGGATGTTTTGTGATGTTGTTTTTCTTAGAACTCCAAATCTTTCCTCCACCTGTAGGCTATAGCAATGCTGATTTTAAAAAGGGCATTTAATTCCGGCGATACCCACAGCTGCTGTGTATTGAGAAAGGATAAACCTAGTTTGTCCCTCATGCCCGATAACATGAGGTTTTGGTCTGAGAGGAGAATAATGTGGGGGATTCTCATTACAGTCCACTGAAACTCATTCCAATTAACATAGGGCTCAGTGCCTTGGTTCTAATAGGACAGTCCCTGCTGCTAAATGGGCATCTTAGGTGTCAGGAACTGCCTGCGAAAGACTTGCTCTAATGGGCTCTGCAATGACAGGAATGACAGACTCCCCCCTCTCTTCCCTCCCTCCCTCCCTGGCTGCACTTGATTAGCCTTGTCCCCCATCCTCTTTCACACAGAGTCCTGACAGATGGGTGGAAGACCTGTTACACAAACGACCGCCCGGTTTCAGGGCAGCATTGTTAAGGTTTTAATTGATCCTCTGGCTATTGTGTTGCGCTTCTGTGCTGCAAGGGTAATAATGGACATAATAAGTGGTGTGGGCTGGGAACAATCTTGCAGAGGCCAGGAGCCTTTGCAAGGCACGACTGCATTGAAATTCTGCGTATATATATATATATATAAAAAAAAAAAAAACAAACTTCTTAGTAATGTATTATTTGGATGCAAATTATCAACCTATTGCACCAGATAGTGTACGTTATGTACTGATATGTTCTGGGCTACTGTAATAGATCCGTTTTTATTTTTAAATTGTTTTTTGTTTTGTTTTTGAGGATGGATAATGGATTCCTTAGTGCTGATTCATGTAAAGCAATGTATACCTGAATTAGCTTCCTGGGAGATTTGAGGGTGCAAAGTAGTGAAAAGGGTGTTAGATTGGCTTTGAGAGTTTATTGCACATTTGCAGAACAGTACAGTATGTAAAAATGCCCTGACTTGGCCATAAACAGTTGTAATGCTTAATAAGTTAGTAGAATATGCTTAGAGCATATGAAGGCATATTAATACACCAGTAGTTAAAGCTGTATTTTTTAGCTCTTGGTTTTTCACAGCTTACTGCTGCCAAACAGCACAGAATACCAATATAAGAACTGAAAAGTGCATCTGTTCATTTTAAACATTCTACAAGTTTGAAAGAATGGGGAAAATGTGCATATAGACCTTATCCCTGAATAAATAGAGAGAAAACATATCCTTTGTCCTCCCCTGACTCATGATTAACCCAATGCCTCACCCTGACATGCACGCATATTGAATTGATCAATGGGTTACCTCATCCCAAAGTACATCGATCAGTTTCCATGGATTGCCCTTTTTCTCAACAGGCTAATGTTTCACCAGATTTTGCTCGTAACTCGCTGGCTTTTTTGAATCCCAGGCATAACCAAAAGGCAAGCTCTGTGTTTCGTGTGCTGGAGCAAAGGTGATTGATTAGACAACAAGCAAACAAGAACCAACAACAGAATAGAGGTGTGCAAAAAGGAAGCATTTCATAGCAATCATTGACGTCCTTTCTAGAAGCCTAGTAAAACGCAATCCAAACCTTTATCTGAACTCCAGTTCATGTTTAAAGACGAAATCGGTACATCGTCCGTGTGAAATCCCAGCGTCGTTTTAACTAATAGATTCTTGTTGTTTAGTTTTCTGTTTCAGTCATCAAGTTTACATCAACCTTGTAGCCTCAATTTTCATGTCTAACGTCTAGGTACGTCTGGCACCCCCTGAAACGCTCTGCCCCTAGTGGATGTAAGAGGTACAGCAGTAAGAAGTACCACATTGAACACACTTGAGGCAGAGTTGTAGAGTCAGGCTGATGGTTAACCATGGTGTACCGACTGGTCAACATGATTCCAAAAGCTATTTTGAGGCCACGGGGGTGTTTAAACCACTATGATATGTTTTTTTTTTCCTCCATTATGGGATCGTTTTTTATTAGATTACCTGGATAATACAGGTTCAACTTTTTTCTTGTCACTTTAAAGCCTCTAATGCATGTTTTGTATCTGCAATGACAATATACGACCCAGTTTGAGCAGCTAAACCAGTAGGTAAACTAGTTCTGTATTGTGGCTGGTCAGCTGGAATGGAATTTGTATCCAGTTTTTCCAGGCCTGGGCTAGTCCATGTAGGATAAATACAGGTGGGTGTGAAGGAATGTAAACAGTTACAGGTACCTGTCATCTGACAATAGAGATACTGCACCCATCTGCAGGAGCTGTATGGACTGTGCTTAGGGTATCGATCTACTTCACATTCTCTCACGAATGAGGCCTGAAGGCTTGTTAAGGCCAGAGACATTGGGGTTATGTTAGGTTAACAAAGGGTTATAATTTCATCAAGCTGGGCTATGATATAAAAAAAGAAATGGATTTGAAAAGGTTACATCTAGTTTTATCAGAAATAACTGTGAAGTTTGAAGGATCAAAAGTTTGTCTTTATTGGGCAGTAAAGTTACAAAAAGGGTGATTCCCCAGTGCTGCAAAATCTATCTATCTATCTATCTATCTATCTATCTATCTATCTATCTATCTATCTATCTATCTGTCTGTCTGTCTGTCTGTCTGTCTGTCTGTCTGTCTGTCTGTATATGCATGTGGAATGGCAATGAGCTTACGTCCAGAAAGAACTTGTTGCAACGAAAAGATGGATCACAATTGCAAAGCGTGAGTATCTACAGAGAGGCCAGGTAAGCAGGTCAGGGATAAGCAGGTGGATAATCCAGTCCTAGTGGTAAGTAAGCCTAAATCTTTACACCCGTCTGTTGCCATCACTGCCTTGCAGCAGCTCTGTATATTGCATCAGAACTGTATGGAGTCAGGGATTCAATACGGGCTTTGATATTCTCTCTGCCCAGTTCATGGGGGTGATGCCAAACCCTCCTGGAGCTTAATCTTTATAATATGCGTGTCTATAGCAGCTCAATCATTTTGTAGTTAGGTGATAAAAGACATGGATATTATAATAAGCAGCTGTGATAAAGATAACACATTATCTGCATTATATCCAACGTTAGCATTAAAAAATCCCACGCATTTATCAGAGTTTTGTTACTTACTTTTTAAAAGATGCCATAAGGACAGCAGTGCCATAAATACAATGTTATCACCGGGCATATCAATAAAAAGAAGGCGGCTATGCAATTACAGGACGCTGTAAATCATTAAGCATGGAAAGAAAAGAAAAAGGATATTTCTTTGGTCAGTTATTGAAGATGTTTGGACTGAAATGTTAAGCAGTAAAACGGCGAAGAACTTTAACAATCAAGAGGCATGCAAACAGCATGCAGCGTAAGCCTTGCCCTGTTTTGAAAGTAGCTATTTATTCAAGGGTTGTGATATTCATTACCCAATGTGTCTGTTTTTCCAAAGCCATTGTTATTATTTCATAATTGCATGTTAAAAGGAATGCTGAAACATGTTACACAGGTTTAATCTCCTCTGTCGATACCTGTTTAAAGTAAATAGACACTTTATAGATAACTAGACAGATTGCTAGATAGTGTATAGATATACATAGTAGATATACATATTGAGCATTTATGTATTTATTTATATAAAAGTTTACCTTTTTTTGAGTGGCTGACTTGTACCAACTTACTTTCAAAAACATCCCAGGAGGATCAGGTAAAGCACTTTATTACAGCAATCATTTCAATACAAATTTTCTACTGTTAACATCCCAGAACAGTAGCAGCAACATTACTGTGAAAACCAGTGTATAAATCTCACCCGTGTATAAGCCCCCCCCCTTTTTTTTTTTAAACAACAATTTCAGCCTATAGGTCACACCGGTGTATAAGTCGCTCCCCCCTTTTTAGGACCTCCCTAAAAATACCTAAAAAATAGACTTATACAAAGGTTTTTTACAGTAATTAAGACTTGCTGTGGCAGAGCAAAGCTCTGCCCTTTAGAAACTGGCAGGGATGGGGTTAAATTCCCCTACCTGCCTGGGTTTATTATGTTCAGGTGGCTGGGGTTGATTGGTTGATTAGGTTAATTAATGATCAATCAGCGCCCAGCCACCTGACATAAAAGGAAGCCTCTGCTTCTCATTTAGGAGGAGGGAGCTGAGGAAGCAGGTTGGTTGGTTGGTTGGTTGGTTGGTTGGTTGGTTGGTTGGTGGTGGGTGTGGGTGTGGGTGTGGGGGTGGGTGTGGTTGTTGGTGTGGGTGTGGGTGGTTGTGTGTGATTTTTTGAATTTTGCTAAAACCAGTGAAGGCATTGCCTAGCCTGGAAACCTTTATTTTTGTGAGTTTTGTTTTTGCTTTATTTGTGCTTGAGTATCTGTTATTTTGCCCTGGTGCACGTTTATTTTTGTTTATTTATAATAAAATTAGTATTTTTTTGAAACTGCAGACTGTCTCTGGGCCTCCATTCACTAGCCAGCCTGCCACACTTGCGTCTGCCCTTATAAAAGTATACTATGGAAAATGTGCACCGTTGTTTTTACAGATTACCATATTCTGTGCATGTGCTGTACTTAACCATACTTTTCTGTGCTTGCCCATTCTTTATTATTCTTTCACTATGCTTTACAGCACTACTATTATACTTTCACTATGGTAACTCCTGTAAACTAGTGTAGTAAAGGAACACAGGGCTGTATTGATATCACATGGCTGGCTCATACATTGCAGTCCTTTGTATACATGAATGATTTATAAATACAACCCACAATATCAGCTGTATCCTAATACTGGTATGCACAATCACTCTTCTGTGGTTTTGCTGCTTGTTTTCAAGATTGTGAATAAGAAGTCACGTGGTTTTTCTATAGGATCTCCATGGCATGACATTCTTGCTATAAAGACATAGATTCAGAAGGAAAGCATTTCAAGTGGCAGTCCACTCTGGTGAAGTCTAAGCTCTTGGCATGTAATCATGTGAACTTCTTTGGCAAAGTCTTGATAGTGCGTGTTCTAGTACAGGCGTCTGTAACAGCTTGTACGTCTGGTTTCCATACTGTTCTATCTTGTCGCAGGCGGTAAAGTGTGAATATCCACAGTCTGCTAATTCTGTCTTACAAGTGTTCCCATCCACACAAGCCTTGTTTACATATTCACAGCATTATACCAGCTCTGTGTGGAATGGGAGGGAGCTCAGAAAGAAGCCAGAGGAAACGTGACAAGACAGAGAGGGATGAGCGTAGCACATAGGAATAGAGGGTCTGATCCAAATGTCACAATCCTTGCCGAGAAGCCCCTTTAGCCAATACAAAGTGGCATCAGCACATTTCATGTCACAAGACTGATTGTTGTTTCCTTCAGTCTTGGGATGAAGATCATCTATTCTGAAATACAAGTACATTTCCATGTGTAAAAGACCCTGGCCTGCATTTCAGTGTTGCAGAGGGGGCCCGCGTTAAAAAGAAAAAGGGAGTAATGATTATTCATCTAAAGATTGGACCTGAATGAAGATCAATTAATTCTCATTTACTACAACAATTAGGGGATTTGCATGCGAGAGCCTCATTTGAAACAGGGAGACTGGTCTTCTTCACAGAAAGAGCGCTACATGAGATCATTGCATTTAATGAAAGGCATCACGTACCCATCTCTAACATTTGGAGTGTGCCCTCCTGGATTGCTATAGTGGATTAGCTTCAAATGGAGACAAAGTGAGACTCCAGGATATTTGGGTACAAGGTGCCTTAAGATGCTTTCCTTTACTTAAGCCCATAATGCTGTGCTTCACACACACACACACACACACACACATATATATATATATATATATATATATATATATATATATATATATATATATATATATATATATATCATGCATTTAACAGAATATCTGAATTCAAATTACATTTATTCATGGTATAAATGTCATATATGTATTTTGCATGTAGGTTATGTTATACACTATGTTTTCAAGATTTACCATATGCATGGTTAACATTATAGCTAAGGTAACCCATGTATACTGTAAATTACCCATGTTAAATTGTAGGCTTTACTTTATTTGAAGATTAGTGGGACATTATATTCTACTGCACGGGGGCATTTTTTCAGCCTGAATATTTAACATGCCACATATAGGCCAGTGTGTACATCATATTGTTGCCTTTAGGTAGGACCATGCTGTCCAATGGCACCATAGCATTACTATAAATGATTTACTGAATTCAGTCTGTGGCAGGCAGATGTAAAAGCCAAATGCATGGAGGTTGACACTTTTCTAACTGCTCTGATGGCTGACATGGGTTCATTTTGTCCCATTGTATTCCCCCCCCCCCCCCCCCCCCCGTTTTATTAACTTTCTTTTTGTTACATGCCCTATTTTTTTTAGTATTTGACCACACACACCTCAGTGCCCAGAGAAACACTCCACTGAATGTGTGTCCACCTCCCTCAGTTATCTGGTCAGCCGTAAAGACTGCTTCAGCTAGCAGATTGACTCAATAGAAAGACTGTGGCCTTTTTACCTAAAAAAAGCAGCCTGTGTGACTTGGTGCAAGGGTTATCAAAGCTGGTAACGTGCGCTGTCTGTCTCTTCATGCAAAGAAACATGGCAATGATTCGAAAGTTTGTTCTTTTTCAGGAATCCTATTTTGAAGCCGCACGTGAGGATTCGTGGTTTTTAAAGTTTGTACTACAGTATGTATTGTTCATAGCACATTCTCATAATGCTACAAACCTCGCGATCATTCATACACACCTTGTTTATACATACAATATGTACAAGTGCTTCATTTCAGTCTGCATATTATTTCTGAATGTGGTTAGAAAGTGTCATTACAGTTAGGTCACCAAGGCCTTAAGTGGACATGTGTCTAGGTTGTTTGATTCAACTCAGGACCCAGATAAACTATTTACCTCGTTCTATCTGTGCAAGATTGCTTCCCTAATAAAAATCATCTGCTTGGTGTGTTTGTGTCAAGAGACCATGCAACGCTATGTGTATACTTATTCAAAATACAGTATTATAACTGCACTGTGTACAAGAAACGGTTGGGTACTGTAAAATAGAACAGTTCTGTATTTATTACACATCAAAACAACATGAAGGTTGAGCTGTTACATAGTGCATTGCACAACTGGATTTGTCAACCAAGTCCATATTGTGGAACAACTTTAAACAGTACAGCTATGGCCAAAAGTTTTGCATCACCCTATAGAATCAACTCATTTTGCTTCATCGAATGGAACCTGCTGAATGATGTTACGTTAACATATAGAATGACATGCCGCTTTGTAGTTTTCCATATTAAACGCGAAACTGATGGAAATTGTGACACTTTGAAATCTAACATGAAGCACTGCACTACTATTATGGTAGACTTGCGATATTGTTTTGTAGTTTCTTTGATTACAAGATGTTAAATAAAAGATCTAAATTCTGTTCATATAGTTTTTTACATTTTTTTTTTATTATTATGATGTCTCAATCCTAAAATTCTAGATGATGCAGAACGTTTGGCGAGAGCTGTAGAAAGGACATGAAGCTGCAGATTTTCTACCCCCCCTGCGTCTCTTATCCAGTGAGTGAGCAGTGCCTTTCCATGCTGAGCAAGCTCCTGAGTGAGGAGGTGGACACATGTCCAGTGGTGTGAGCCGCTGACTTCAGGCACGTGCTGTGAAAGCCAGAAGGCTTGTAATCAGCCTGAAACAAAAGTCCAAGGAAGAAAAGAGAAACCCACATCTGTGTGACAACAGGCACAGTGACAGTCTGAAATAGAGTGTGTTGTGGCAGATCTACGGCACATCCTTGGTGGGTCTGCCAGGCAGCTGCTGCAGTCACCTGTTCATTAAAGGGGGGCGTATTTCACTTACTGTCAGGTTTATGGGGACAGGATGGGATACTCTCCCTTAAAGGGTCATTGTGTCTATTGAGGCAAGCCATTTATGAGGCCCCTAGTAGAATGATGTAACTTACCCATATTCAAGCCGCGGAGGTCTAGCAAAAAATTGAACAACGTGGAGAAGCGACTATTTCATCAAACTGAGTTTCCAATATTTCTATGAAATTTCCTTCTTCAGTATATGCAGTAAAGTGCAGAGTAACATGTTGTATTTTGTAATACAATAATGTCTGAACAATGGAGGTATTTAAATCCGCTGCAGTTTAGATACATTGAATATACCCCACTGTATTGAAATACTGTGTATAGGGGTTCCTCTGTGCCAGCAAAGACCATCATATTATATCACATCTAAACCACAATACTGGTGTAGAATGTTGGTGCCGTTATCTGCTCTTGACTCTCCTGCACTGTGCATTAGGCTATTCATATAGGCATGGATAATAGATCATATACACTCCGGGGCTTTGAAATGGTTTGCGCGTGCTTCTTATATCTGGGAAAAGCATTACAAGCAAAGGGCAATTACCCGTCATCCCATTGTTTTCTTCAATTAAAATAAAGCATTGAAATAACTTGAAGCGTTTATTTAAACTCACCTCCAGCACTTGTTTGTTTATGTGCTGGTTTCCAGTCAAACCATTTGTATTATTGGTTGTGTGAATGGGATTGACACTAACCAGAGGGGGATAATGACCAAAGTGATATTATCAGGAACTTGTCCCTATTGACCCCTGTTATAATAAGTGGGTGGTGACATTAACAGGAGTGAATATTAAGTGTGGTTTACTGTATGCTGTTTTTTTCCCCCTTTTGGAATAAAACACAAAGGGATATACTTTGCACCGGTAGAAAGAGGGGATTTCAAACTGTGCTGTAAAAGTACAGTTAGACTGAGATGGCATATCAGGCTAAACATGAAAGAACAGGAACAAACCCTGCATTAGACTGAATAGGCAGCACACAATGAGCCAATGCTCACTAAAGTTCTAAAAAAAAAAAAAATTAACAAGAGGTTAATGAGCGGCACTTAAAAAAAGGAAAAAGACTTGCAATAAACACCCAGTAAGTAGAGCTCAGAAGCTTTGTGTCCCCACCAATGTAGATTTTTAAAACAAAGCAGGAGAAGGCAGAGCTGGCCTCCAGCACAATAGCATGCTGGCCCATTAAACACAGCAGAGAGGAGGTGTGAGAACAATATGCATCTGCCTCCAGAGAAGTCAGCCGCCGGGTTCGAAGTCTCTTTCACCCCATATGGTTTGGTGTGGGTCCCAGGCTGTAGACCCAAAATGAGCACATGGATGACATCTGGAAACAGAGGAAGCATACAACAGTGGTTACCGTAGTTACAGGGCAGCTCAGCAGGATACAGGAGAGGTATACAGTGGTGGAGTGGTATCCCGGGCGACGGCAGTCAAAAGGATGGACAATGAGTTACAGTAATGGGCAGCTGAGGGTCTTACCGATGCTCAGTTGAAGGTCTTTGATGATAGTAGCTGTGAAAGTGAATAAAAATAGCAGTTTAAATCCTCTGGGGTTGTTTCTATAACATACTGGGCAAGATTCTCAAAGCTAATTACTCAAAAACCGAAAGAAAAACATCATTACGGTTTTAAAATGACTAAGAACTCATGTAAGACTGCTTACAAGTTCCAAAGTTAAAAGTCTTAGTTGTTTATATCTGGTTTGAGAACATTATCGGGTGAGTTTCTCCTCTCTGAAATAAAAATGTGATCATGACGACTTGGAATAAACAGCTTTGAGAATTTACCCCATTAATCTTTAGAGTGGGGATAACAAGGGAATTGTCAGAGATATCTGAATTTCCTTTCATTAGACTGCAGCCCACACAATAAATATTACATTAGTAAGAAACACATGCGGGTTATATTCAGCCTTGTATTGTGGATCTCCTGTCTGCAATGTCAAAAACATCTTCAACAAATGAAACTGTAACATAATGCAGTGCAACACAATGAAAATAAGATAAAGCATATTCAAGAAGAGATTAGTATGATAAGGCATTGCAGAAACTATGGCAAACTAACTGTGGTAAAGGCATAGCATCTATCAGAAAGCAAGGGAAGCTAAAGCACTACTGTGCAAATGTACCCCGTTTAAATACCAAGCATTAGTATTGTAAAAACCACTATGTTCAAACTCTGTACCAGTAGGTTAAAACTTTGCAAAACAGATTGAAAACCGTTTAAGAAGTTTATACTGGCTCCAACTGAATTAAATGTTGAAAAACACTTGTTGCTTTTGCATTGCTCAGTAGTGTACAGTTTTGTTCAGAAATAATTCTATCACCCCTTGCATGTTTGTGTCAGCTGATGCCCAGATGCTGTGCTGACATGTTGACAGATAAATCTCTCACGGTTTCAGACAGACGCCATAAAAAAGTAAATGAAGCAGCCTTAACTCCGTGTGCCGTTACAAAAAGAAGAAACATCCCTAACAAGTGTTTACTCCATTTCTTCAGCGACTGAGTGATAACCACCTATAGCAATAGCCTGACCCTAATCCAGGAACAAAGGGGGGGTCGCTCACGGTTCAGGGGTCACGAACCCCTTCATTATCCCGGTCAGGCACAGCACACTCCTGCTTTTCAAACGCTTTGAAAAAAAAAATCAGGCCTTAAAAAGAAAAGAAAAGAAAAAAACATACTGTGTGAGGAACACAGCTTTTGTCTGTGCATAAAACCCCAAAAAAAGTTTTAAAAAGGTTTAAAAGAAAAGTGAATGGGTCCTTCTGTCCAATTACTAGAGGACCGATGTTACCTATGACCCCCAGAGGTCAGAGTGGGCCTTTCTCTTTTACTCAGACACACTCTAGTCCTTTGTGTCTTCGTCACAATGAACCTGCGAGTGTTTATCTAAGTGACTCAGTGCCGCACGTTAAAGGTATAAATAATTCTGAAAGAATGCTGCCACTTTAGAGGGTCAATTTATTACAGGGCAGAGCAGAGGGTCAAACACTTTAAATATATTACCAAGACATGTATGCGAAGTTCTATGTCAAAAATGTCTACTGATTGTCTTAAAAAGGTTAATGGTATTGAAACCACGGCTATTTTCTTCTTCGTTTTAAAGATACTTTACTATGTGTTCAAATTAGTGTTCTGAAACATCTTGAAATTGTTTCAATGTCAAGAAATTAAAGTACATTTTTTATTCAAATACATATGCTATGAAACTAATTATTTATGTTCCGAGATTATGTGAACATTTTGAACTTTTCAATTAATTACCCTGATATAAACATACAGTATAATTTACAATACTTGTATTGCAATTGTAGAAGAAGCCATCTGTTTCTAGACTGCCAATTGCTGGTTTAACCTTCAGTTGTGTTTTGCACATTATTTGAACAACAACAGGACCTATGCAATGCAATACTAAACAATGGCTGCACAAGGACAGCGACAGTACATGTTATGAGCCCCTAGTAGAATTGTACCCCGTACTGTTATGTTCTGCTCAGGGTTTCCACGGTAATACACTGAGATCCAGCTACACGCGTTTCATGTGGGGTTGCCCCTTTATAATTTGAATTAAACCATTACACCGTTAATATTTTTTTAATTACCCAAACGCATAGAAAAAATGAGCCCCCCCCCACCACCACCTCCCAGCCCCTCCCCTTGTCTCGGTATCATTTGCACAATCCTGTTACAGATTTGTCCCAGAGCTCTACTTGTGCCCTAATACCTCCTGGCACAGTGCTGCAGCTCAATTGCAGAAATGCTGCAGTAAGCAATTTCTGAGCACAGGCCCCCTCAGGAGCGGTGCATAGCCCGGAGGGGTTATTTCCTCCTGACTGAGTTACAAGGGATTAACTCGTGGAATTAATCAACTACTTGTTAGGGTAACAAGCAGGGTGCAATCACATTACCTCTGGAGCTACAGTGTGGAAGAACAGTCCGCTTCCACTTCCTTTGTTACATACACCTTTATTCAATGGGGATTTTCTTCAGAGTCAAGAAATATAAATATTTCAATAAATATATTATTTCACAGATTTTGACGTTACATTAGGTGTCTCTGACTACACTGCAATCACACTGCAGTTGTATATAAGTGGTTATGCGGTAATTAGTAAATACACAGCTGTATGTGTTATAACAGTGCAATTAACAACTGTCAACATTTAGCATTTTGTAACTAAGCATGCTGTTCCATAGTAACTACACAACTATGTCACATGACCCACTAGCTGTGTGAGAGGTGAGCAGCATCATGGGAAAGCAGGAGGATTTCAGTGACTTTATAGTGATTGCCCCGGCAACCAACCCGATCTAGTGGCTGCCTAGACTAACACGTCTATCCAAGTCTACTGGGCGTTCCTGGAATGGTAACGTTTTCAGAAAATACAACTCTGGTTGCAAGCTGGTCATGATCAGCCCATAGAAAAGTATGCAATGTACAGCAACAAGCACCAGACATGCTACGCTAGCCCAAATTACAGAAACCTTCAGCCCTGGCAAGACACATCAGTTTCCACTCAAACAACGAAATAAGTAAGTATGCTGTGTGTCACTAGCTTTAAATCCCAGCATGAAAGGATCTTTCATTCTTTTTAATCCAAATTGAAACCAAGCTACTACGCTTTCCGGGCTAGAGATCATCTCTCCCAAATAACATGAGCTCCAATAAACTCTTAAAGCCCGTTAGAGGAAGTGGGGTGAGATTTGATTATCGGCTGAGAACAGAACTTGGCAACAGAGCAGTACCATATTAAAAGCAAGTATAGACAAGGCTGGTGAAATAAGATCGCTTGTATATTCCACGGTAGTTTCTCTTAAAAAAAAAAAAATCTGATTAATACAGGTTTCAAAGTGTTAGCCATTTGTGGCCACAATTATATTTTTTATTGCACGGCACTTTACAGAATACAAATATTTTAGTTTTTCTACCATTTTAAGGCTGTAATATTATTGCATATCAATGCAGACCCTTGTAATATGTTAATGAGCATCATTTAGCACAGCGATTTCTTTTTTTCTCACCAGGGCCTTGAAGGGACAACTATAAATTCATACACCCATGTATCATCTGGAGAGACCCCCCTGCACAGGGAAGTCTGTATCTAACCTTCCCCTCCTGAGAGTTAATCCTACTGTCAGGGAACAGTTTGAGCTGAATACAATATATTTAAACAAGCACATTTCGCAGTACTTGATTTCACAAATTATCATAATTTATCCTTAATTTGTAAAGACCCCCAGACCATTTCTCAACTACAAAACAAGAACCCCTTAGATGTGCTTTGACAACTAACCAGCCCCAGGCCAGCCCTTCTCCCATTCATGCGTCCTATCAAAAGTAGCTAGCATTCCCATTTGAGGGATTAATGCTGGGTGCATTCAACTTCCCTGGAACAGAAACTGTATCTTTTTTATTATTATTTCGGATCCCATAAGATGTGGCCTCTGTTCTTTTCTCTCTCCTTCCCTCCCCCCAAAAAAGAGGGTCTTTCACACTGAACAACCCACCAGGGTCTCAGAATGAAGTGCCTCTCAATTAAGGGGTCCCCATTGAGTTGCCTAACCCAGAGTGAATAGGAATCCAGAATGGAATTTACTCCCATGAATAGATTGGGCCTTCATGAAATATTAAAGAGCAGACGGATTTCCCACAATATTTGTACACCTCTCTTTGTGAGGATTTCTCCCTCCATTGAGCTAGAAACTGTTAACACATCCGCTTGGACACACAGCCCCAGTCCTCATTAAAGACCCGGGGGTCCCCTCTCGCCAGCGCTGTGAGCTCCCAGAGGAGGAAGGGGGCTCTGAGCTATTCATGGAGAGGATTACAGGAGTTTTAATGACCACCTGCCCTTCCATTCTCCCCTTTGTGTGAACCGAGCCTGTCTCAGTGGCCCAAAAGGACAAAAACAACAAACGAACAAACTTAAAGGTCTCTTGCGTTTTTTCTTTTGCTGTCGAGTTCTGCGGTTTTCAAAGGTAGGCATACAAGATCCAATGCCAGTCTCATTTCATTAGAGGGGCTATTTGAGGGGTGAATTAAAGACCCACCAATCACTCACAGGTAGTGGTGGTCTCTTCCCAACCTCTTTTGTCACTGTCCTGATGAAAAGCGACTGTGGTTGTTAATATGGGACAAATAGGTTGCAGTTTAACAGCTCTGGTATTTTAGATTGTGGGCGGTAGCAGGGCACTGTTTTCCCAACTTTTTCCCATCCAGGGATTGGAAGCTAAAAACAAATTAGAACTAGCTGTCTTGTTGTGTTGGTCCATGAGGTGAAGTAGGATTTAAAATTGAATTGTACTATAGAGCAGAAGCTGAATTTTTATTCACAATTCATATCTAATAAAGCCCATTGCATAAAGCCCTACATTATCAGCAAACTGACTAGCGTGCAACGCGGCAGCACATTTAATTATTATAAATCTCATTTGAGAAATCAACCAATAACAGTCCAGGATTTTAAAAAAATTCCATAACTGTGTATAGATGGCATCCCATGCATAGAACATTAGCATCGTTCTAAAGTTGAAAAAACAACAATATTTGTTGTTTCACAGATGCAATCTTCGTTTTTTGTGTTTTAAAATAAGATCACACATCATGCGTACGGCATCTCCTATTACAACAGAAATTCTGCACAGTTTATGCAGCAGGAACCTTATCTGCACAAGAGACACTGAACACACAATGTATTAACTTGTATAGTGATTTACTTGATACTTGTTCTTATGTTTTTTTGCACTGTTTTTAAGTGTAAGAGATGCATTTTCCTCATTGCAGGGGGTAGCCACTGTTAAAGTTTGGATGTTAAACTGCGTTACTGTGACATGCTAGTGATCATGGTTATACTGTTCTGTGGTAGTTTAACTCCTTTAACACTTTTAAACTTCTGATACAGTGCATGTCTGAGGTCTGCTCGTTCAGTTGTATTTAATATCTGACTTTTTAAAGGAAAAACAAGTTAGTTTAGGAAGCAATGTCTTTCCCAGCCTTTTAAAAGAGTGTTTGTTGGTTTGGAACATTAGAACAGCATATTTAAATAAATCACACAACTTGTGAAAAGCGTTACTGGGTAATACACTTTGTATTAGTGATTAACGGTTCTACTCTTACTCTGCTTGGAGCTCCAACATTCCTTTAATGATGTCATTGAAATATGTACCCATAGTGTAATTGTTGTGTGTGTGAGTGTGAGTGTTTGTGCGTGTCTTCAATAAGGCTTTCATGAGACAGCTTCTTTCTCCCACTTGCTGAGATTCCCTTTTCGGAATTGGTGGGACCAGCCCTTGAATACAGCTCCTTCATTTGAGACCAGCAGAAACAATCAAGTGTTGATCCTCTTGATCGTGACAATCTTTTCTTATTCAGAGCAATCAAGAAATCGGGCTGCATTCTTTCACGTGCTTCAGATTCTTCATGGCATTGAGTTCTGTTCCTTAGGCTTTTTTTTTTTTCATGTATCTCAGCGTATATCTAGCCTGAGAACCATGCTGCTCAACCCCCCCCCCCCCCCCCCCCCCTTCTCCTCTTTGAGAGTCTGCGGACTGTTTATTTTCCATGGTTGTCAGACTGCCACAGGGTACAACAGACATTAGTTATTAGCTCTCCCGGAATGCATTGTCACCAGTGAATAGCAGAGAATCTGGTTAATCATTTCATTCTGTGAAACATATTGATCAGTACCAATATACTGCATTTATTTTAGTCTCATAAGGAATTCAACCACACAGTAATTACAAATGGACTCCTTATAATAATAATAATAATAATAATAATAATAATAAATAATAATAATAATAATAATAATAATAATCATTATTTTTATATAGCGCCTTTCACAGTGGACCACCATCACAAAGCGCTTTACAAGATACGAGACTAGGGTGTGTGAACTATGCATCAGCTGCAGAGTCACTTACAACAACGTCTCACCCGAAAGACGGAGCACAAGGAGGTTCAATGACTCGACTCGCTCAGGGTCACACAGTGAGTCAATGGCTGAGCTGGGATTTGAACCTGCTGGTTACAAGCCTGTTTCTTTAACCACTGGACCACACCACCTCCTATTATTAATAAAAGGGGAAAACAGGCATATTCATATCAAGTGTGCTTGGAAGCAGTTAGATATATGGAAGTATACAGTGGACTACATTAGAAGAAGTTTGAATTTGGGTACTCTATGAAACACATCATGGAGCATTTCCAGCAAGTCAATAGAATTATACATAGGTAAGATAAGGGACAGATCACACTCCAAAGCCTTACTATAACCCTCAGAGACCAAATCCCCACATTTCAAGCATAGCTGTGCAGCCGCTAGGGAGCGAGATACAAACGTGTCACTCTGGCTTGTGACAGATGTATGAACAGTGATAGCAATGCACTGCCACGACCTAGGCGGCATAACCTGTGTTCGGTTCGATTTTGCTTTGTCCTTTGAGCACATGCTGTTTAAAATACCTTTGGAAACTTGGATAAAGAAGCAGGCAGATACTGAGATATGCCTGAGCGAGAAACAGAGAGCCACCGAGGAGGCCTGCCACAGAGCCTGCGGCACCCTTTCTCCCGTCTCCAGCCTGGGTTTGGGCAAGTAGCTCCTGAGGTCAGCACACAATAGGAGACACACAAAGGATACTGCCGAATGTGCACAAACACGAACAGAGGCAAGTGATCCTCAAGTTATCCCAGACAAGGTGCTATCAAGGAGCTGCCCCGGGAATGTGCAGAGTGTCATGTGTAAGGACTTCATAATTAAATCCGTAATTAGCATCAAAATGGTCCTATATTCCTCAGTATGTCAACATTAGTTAATGTTAGAAAACGCATCAAATAAACCATTCAGTGCTTTAATGCTGGTCAATCAAAGAAGGGTTTGCCGGCATGGGTGGCCTGTGGGTTTTGCTGGGCTGAAACTATGGTTCTGTGAGACAGCTATGCATGCCTATCTGACAGACTATTTACACTTAGAGAGTCTGCAAAACTTTTCTAATGAAGTCCACCTTACAAAACTGAAATACAGGCAACCAATGCTGTGCACACATCAGTATGTAAAGATATTTCATACTACGACTAATAATAATAATAATAATAATAATAATAATAATAATAATAATAATAATAATAATAATAAAGGATCATTTATATACAGCTATGGCCAAAAGTTTTGTATCACCTAAAATTTTAGGAATGAGACATAATTAAAATATATATATATATATATATATATATATATATATATATATATATATATATATATATATATATATATATATATATATATATATATATATATGAGCATATTTTAGATATTTTATTTAACAATCATGTAATCAAAGTAACTACAAAATGATATCGCAAAAGTCTATCTGTAGCCATAATAGTAGTACAGTATTTCATGTTAGATTTCAATTTTCAATTTGTGTCAGTTTTTCGTTAAGCATATGGAAAACTACAAAGCGGTATGTAATTCAATATGTTAACGTAACATTATTCAGCAGGTTTCATTCGACTTTATGAAGCATATTTAGTTCATTCTATAGGGTGAGGCAAAACATTTAGCTGCAACTGTACTTGTTAGCTTTTTTTATTTATAAATGATGCTTCAAGCCGTCCTGAGCAAGCTACGTGTTTAAATAAATGTGCTTTCAGGCTTATTAAACCACAGACACGTCCCAGCCTCCTCATTCTTATGGGAAGGTTGTGTGTGTCTGAACGATTCCTCTTCACTGACCTGGAAACTGTTAACATGATCATGTGCTCCAAGGTCAAGGCCACACTAGTGCCTGGACCTTCCTATTGTGTTGGGAAAGAAGCAATTAGCCACCTGTTCACTGTGATTCCAGACTGAATATTGTTCAGCTCGCTTCCCAAAGTTTGCATGTAAAGAGATACGCAGGAAACATCCTTAAGCCATTTCAATCCCAGTTGAGGTGCAGTCAGTCAGTTCGTTAAGAAAGACACAATATCGCATCGTAAATCTCAAATTCTATTTGGTTGGATTAGAATGTTCTGTTCTTCATGGCTCTATTTAGAATGTTTCTTTGGTTAACATTGCACCTTGTGTGTCATTTATTCATGAGCGCACAATGCAATCTACTGTTAGTCCAGTAGCCTTTGAGAAAACTCTAACAAAAATGATTTTGCATCTGTGTCTTATGTTAAAGTGAAGGCTGTGCTAAACATTCGTGCCACCTTGTGACTTGCAAATCCTTCAGAATATCAATCCTCTCATTGAATTGTGGTGAACCTGCTTAAGACACCTCAGCATGCTGGAAGATTAAAGTCTTCCAATTTCAACCAGTACAGAACTATAAAATAGGGCTTCCCATGCTTATATTGGTCATGCTTTATTTTAACAGGCAATTTTTTTTGTTTATTATCTGTTAACAACTAGCTTACTAACATATTAACAAATGTTCATTTTCAGTATATGCTGAGTTAATGTATACTAACCATTTTATAAATGAATGTAAAAAAGCCAGCGATCAACACCAAAATATGCTTAAAGGAACTTTAAAAAATACGAATGTAGTAATGTTTAGCAAATTCGATTTTGTTTTTTTATCTAGCAACACAAAATGTACTTTTCTTAAAATGACAGTAAGCTAGTTATTAAACTATAAAGAATACGATAGTTTCCCTCTTTGTAGGATAGGGGACCCCACATCTGCAGTCGTGAGCTGCAGTTTAAGAAGGGCTCTTTCTATACTCCATATGGTTTTGAATCTGTCCCAGACTGTCCCAGGCTGTCACCGATAAGTGAGCACATGGCTGGCATCTGGAAATGAGGAAACATGCAGCATTGTAATCTCCCTCGCTGAACTATAGCCCAGCAGGACAGCGACCATTGATCTTATAGGCCAATAGAGTTACATTTGAACAGGCCTTTCCCAGTGACGGATTGATGCACTGAAATACCCTGCTTTGTCTGTGCCTTGACTTGGAGCAACGGAAGAAAATGCCTTTTAGATTGCATTCTCTAAACCAAACTCTACTGCAGTTGAAAAAAAAGGATGCTCATAAAATGCAAAAATAATTTAACATATAGAATTAAAAAAAAAAAAAAAAAAAAACCTAAAAAGAAACTTCTATTAATAGATTTCAAACTGGATAAATGTGAAGGAACCAAAAATCCATCCCAATTAAAATTATTCATTGCTCATTTTATTGCATGGATTTGCATTTGCCCCCCCCCCCCCCCCCCCCAGGCAAAAAGTTACCAATTACTGTAAGGCGACATAAACATTTGGCTTTCCTGACACCTAGTGGAAATATAACGTCAGTGCTGTTTTCATTTACTACTGTACTTTGTTTTTCAAATGAAAACAATCTGGTCTGCTTCAGTTTTTATATATAAATTACCTACAGCTATTACATTTTTTTTTTCAAACATTCAAATGAATATTAACATTATTTGAATAATCAATGTGCTGTTACAGCATCACTGGGAGTCGGTCTGCTATGTGGTATTTGCTCTTTTTATGAATGTTTTACAACGCAATCAATAAAAACACCAGCAATGGTTCGTCATCCACCCACCTGCTGCGACCCCTCCTTGGTGGAGAGTTCCTAACCTCTGACTGTAATAAAAACGATAGCACCACTATAACCACGTCCTCGTTTTATGTGGTACAGCCAGTGCTCAGCTGTGACTCCAATGCAAGATAAAGACCAGCTCTGTACAATGGGATCCCTTTTACCATGCACCTTACCCCTGTCTGCAGGCTCTGTTTATTAGCCTGTACTGGTTCCAACCCAGTGCGCCAGGAAGGGACTCATAACGGCTGCATTGTCTTCCTGTGTTTACACACAAACTGCACTCTGTTCGTCCTCCTCTGCCTGATCACACTAACCCCTGCCTATTTTCAGAATGAAACCCTCAATTATATCACAGCATTTTCACAGACTAATTATCTGAGCCGTTTAGAAAGCCTGCAAATACACATCAGAGCCACAGGCTGCAGATGCTTTCCAATGTTGTAAAAGGGTTATTTATTGACAGGTTATTTATTGGCCTGTGTCTATCTTACAAGCAACGGACTGATCTTAACAAGCTTGTTACTGTCACCAGTTATTCTGTGAAAAGTAGGCTTTTTTTTTGGTATTTAACAAAAAATCATTAAAATAATTACCTATTATAGATGTTTATTAAAATCCATTAAAAATGGGTATATAATACATCAACGAATCATATATTAATAACTTTTCTTTCTTCATAATTTCAACTAAAATCTTTGCCTATTTAGCAGACTCCCTGTGAAGCAGAATTAACGCTTCAGATTAGAATCTGAAGCGATGACAGAAGCGATTCTGCACGGTCATGATTTCTCAGAACTAAAGAGGAAGGCTGGAAACCATCTGGATCTGAAGTGAGTTTCCAATTAGAGCTGCAGTGGCACATCTCTGACTCCTTCTCTTCCACCTTTGACCTTAATTAAGTAAAGAATGAAAATTACACATGAGCAGAGTCTCCCCCTGCTCCGTGACATCATACAATACGCTAGTTATAAAAAAGTCTTAATTGCATTTGTTTCGACCTATCATTACTCACATTACTAAAATTGAATTCCAGATTGCCTCTCTTCAGATTCTCTTTAGTTGTGGGGGCCAGTGGCATAGCTAGGGGGTGGTTTTAGGGGTTTGAACCCCCCCCCCCCAACACAAAAATGAATTATTGAACTACGTGGGACAATAAAAAATATCATCCATGTGGAAAAATCATGCATGATTTCATTCTACTGTATAAGACAACTGTAGCTTTAATCTTAGTTCTCAAAAACGTACATTACTATGACATTTTTCCCCTCACACTTTTGCATGCATTTTTCTGGTTTACAATGTACAGCCTAATACGTACATAAGCTATTCAAGACATTCTGGGTTGTGGTAAAAGCTGAAGAGCATCAATGGGGATTACACTGGCTCCTCTTTACCTGTCAGGCTAATAGCCAAGATATCAGAGCACTGTTACAGACAATGAGTCCGTAATGGAAATGGTCTCTATCCATCTGCACACTTCACCAATTAGCTGAGCAGACTCCTCCCAGATTCCACCATTCAGTCTTTTCCTGGACACCCTATACTATGCATGCTGTCAGTTCGTCTGGAGGAAAATGTTTCACACACACAAACCTAACCCTAACCAGAAAGCCTCTATCATATTGCAAAATTGCTATGGAGTCCCTCAGAAGGATTATTCACTAAACAACATACGTCTTTCAGTACCAGTTAAAGAAGCCAAGAACAGGATGGAAATGTTTCTTGAATATCAAATTGTATATTATTTGGTAAACTCATTAGAGTGAAAGGGACCGCTGTTTCAATAGTACTTATGTGAAGGCAGGCTATGATGGAAGACTGCTAACTGTCAAATAAACTACACAAGTTAGCACTTTATTTGTAAAATGAACCTCGGATTAGCATTGCCCAAGGTAACAGCACAGTTTAGCTGGAACAAAAAAAAAAAAAGATTGAGTTTCACTCTATAGTAAGCTGGCTATTAAGAAATCGATTGGTCACATTCAGGCTATTGGCGGGTAACTTGTACTATTCCAGTAGTATTTATTACTGACCCTCTGCCTTGCCCATGTATCTAGAGATTATCTGCAGTCTTGGATTAAAGGGACTACCTGTTCAGACAGTATGGAGCAACATACAACGCTAAGGCCTGCTGTAGCACACAATGACAGGGTTATCACAAAGGAGATAACCCTAACCCCTAAACCCTAACCCTAACCCTAACCCTAACCCTAACCCTAACCCTAACCCTAACCCTAAACCTAAACCCTAAACCCTAACCCTAACTCGTTAAAAAAAAGTATGCTTTTGAATAGGGGAGTTTGCAAAAATGCAATCCACACCTCGTCTGTTCTCTTTGCTTGCATTAGTTTGTGTGTTGTATATTATTACTTCATATAGAATAAATGGATACAGGCAATGACATGTCATTGTTTCAGTGTTTTATTTATATATTTTAGGGTTCTTAATAGTTCAGGGTGTTAAAATGTAAATATTATTGACATGTTAAACATTGAGAATATTAAATACTTAACCATTCAAATATTTCCAGAAGGGTAATTTACACTTGCTGGTGGATAAAGATACTTTTGAATCTGCTGCCCTCTAGTGATATGTTTTGATTCAGCAACACAGGCACTAGAAATTTAAAACCTCTCCAGAACTATATTGCGTTATTATGCATTTTCTTTATTGTATTAATAATACCTAACACCGTGTTTTTGTTTTAACAGTCATTACTGTATGGTTGTTTTAGTGCTAACTGGTAATGTCAGTTATACCATACCAGTTCTATCTTTTTCTATTATAATGTGTCAGTGATATTAAATGTAGCATTTGGAACACACGTCTCAGATTGTGTTTAACACTCCAGTTAAACCCTGTTTCGAATTGAAGTTCTGATCGCCTCCCTGGTGAAGCTCCAGAGAAGAGCAGCTAGGTGTTTTCTTTGTCTTTTTAGACATATGTGAAGATGTCCTGCTCATAGCTCCTAGCGCTTTGCAGTTTGTTTATTATTTATACACATTCCTGCAAGATAATCTCCAGTTTCTCTCATTTACTATGCTTGTTGCATTCCCTCAGCTTTACTACCAGTAGTTATGTTTTGATCCTGGTACAGTGCAGTAAACATTAATAAAGACAGGTTGAGATTGGTTTCCATGGGCCAGCCTGCATGGAACTCACACCCAAGAAGTCACTGCCTACATGGTTTCCGTTCCGTTTCAAACACAGCTACTTAGCGTGATGGAAATCAGCATTCAATAATCACATCAGCAGGCAGTCCTCTAATGCGAAACAAATGTGGAAGCAGCAGGCTCCTGTATCAGAAGAGTTCAGCTGTTTCAGATGATTATAAAAGCACTGGAAGTAGCTCATTTTCCATCAAAAGGACTTCTTTTTTCTTCATCTTTCTCAGAATCATTCACAATAGCATGCTTCCTTACTCAATGGCCAACACACATGCAATGCCAATTCTTAGCAATTCAATGGACCAGGATCTAAGAACAAGTTTCCACTTTTATAACAGCCCTCCACACAACTGGATATACAGTATGTGACGTACATCTGATATAGAAGGATATATTTATAGAATGGCTTGTTGAATGGCAATAATTCACATGCAGTCATGGATCTACTAATTAGCTGTCCTCCTCTGTGAGCTTTCCATGCAAATCAAACCTTTTCCAGATACAGTGAACAACTCCTGACAGCAATCCTTACTGAAGAGCTTCTAGTACATTATACTTGGAGTCATAACATCATGGATTCTCATTTCATCATGCCTAAGAGACTAAGCAGGGTCAGGCCAGGGCTGTGTCAAGGAACCTCCAAGGAACAACAGGTGCCTCATGTTACTAATGAACGAGATCATAATGAATTCATTCACATGGATGCATACCAGGGATCGCCCATGAGGTCAGCTTCAATGTATCATGCATTCATTGTGTAGGCTTCAGAGACAGTCAAACACATTTCAAATTTACTAAGAGCAGGCAGCAACAATAGAGACGGAAGAAATAATTCAAGATTCTCACCCAAATATCCAGGAGTGAGATGACCAACGGAAGCCCCCCCCCACCCCCCTCCTCCAACAGGCAACTTGCACATTTTGCTGAATGTTCTCAAAACAAGTCCACATTAATACTGACGTCACATTTGCCAAAATAATGTTGCCGGTTGCCAGTGTAATGTCCTTGCTCCCCAGTGAATTAACTTAACCTCACCACTTAAGTGCACAATATAAGCACGCGAAGCTGAAAGTGACACTATTATGGAAATCATTTAAAGTTTGCCCATCTGGTGCGTGTCACTGTGCATCCATTTTTATGAAGAGATTTTACCATTATAAAGAGGTACATAAAATGTTCTTGCAGTGCACAATTGAAATGTAGGGATTGACCATGGTGCTAAATATAAATGCGGGATGGAAATACGACTCCCATTGCATAGCTGTTCGACCCATTCCTTGTTTTACTGTGAGATTAATAACACACACCTGAGTTTGTTACCTATACACACTGTGGTAAATCAAGCTTGTAGCAAAACCTGGAATGGGTGAAACTGCTATCCAGTCTTATTTCCATCCCTACAATACACATACATATTCAAATATTAAGGTGGCCTTTATCTACAAAATAATGCATTCATTTAAAAGAGAAATATTGGTAATAAATGTTTCTCAATTTTCTGTCAACATTTTTCTATTCTTCAGTAATTGTATTGTTCAACTACCATTGAAAAGGCATTCTTAAATATTCCTCTCATTAATTCTGCACAAAAATATTTCCAAAACAAGTACTAGACCTAAACCGACTATTAAATAATTATACTTCAGACCACCAGATGATGCTAGAGTGTCAGTTTTCGCTTTACTGATCCATGTTGTACCAACACAGAGGAGGTATTTCTGGGCCAATGCATTCTTTAAAAACTGTCATTGATTAACCCCATGCAGGTTAGTGTTTAGCATTGCTGAAAATAAGAATCATGACTAATGTGAGTAATGTCTCACTGGCTTGTTTTATGGTATACCTTTGAATAAGGCATACAGAGAGAGCTGTAAAGGTATTACACATTGATTACATAATTATGATTCTGAAGTTTGGTTTCTACAGCTGCTATTGTCATGCACCTCATTATGATAGCTTCACATTATATGTCAGCTCAGACTAGCAAGTGTCTAGTAGTCCTTTTTCAGGAGGACACTAAATAATGCAGCGTTCCAATTTGAACAGATCAGTTCTTGGAATCCTGTTTTGTTTTTAGTGGAGTTCAAAGAGAATTTCAAAGGCAAAGGGAGCACAGTTGCATTTACGCAACTGGGGTGAACCACTATGGATAAATACAACTGAAAAGAGAGTGCTGTAGTCTTGCCTCTGGAGTATCAGCAAGCCTCTAATTAAAAGCCAATTCCACAACAGAACGTCTTTTTTTAATTCCCCCCAGTGCTGGCATTACTGCATTTGCGTCACAATGACAAGGCCAGTCAGGTGTTAGATTTCTTAAGTAGACATCACCTTTCTATGTCATTATGAAGGTCTGGCTTGGCTTCTCGGGATCTGTCCTTCAGCACCGACTGACAGGATGTGACGGGGGAACGGCCTTGTACCCTTTCTTAGGCACTGAGAGGATGACTCTGCTAATTACTCCATTGATCCGTTCTCAGAATCCATATCTCACTGCAGTGTGTGGGCTGAAACTGGGCCCTGGCAGCCAGCCAGGTGGATGTAAACCTGACTCTTGATAAAGAAATCTTTACCGTATTGATTGTTTGATTTTAGTTTGTTAAGTAAACATCAAAGCCTGTCAAAACCTCCTGTCCTTCATTCTATTTTCAGAATTGTACTTATTTATTTATTATCTACCAGCAAGCTTGCCTGTAAAAATGTAATATAATGATAAACCTTTCAGTTCAAGATGTACGTGACCCTAACTGTAATAACCTGAGATCCAAGATGCAAGAGTATAACTTTAATCACAGTGTCTTTATTAGAACAATCTCTGTTGAAACCTACACATTAGTGTTTTCTAAGGACTTCCTCGACCCCACGGTATCCTAGGTAGAGGGTAAGTATGTAGGGCTCTACTGACCTTTAGTTGCATAACTTGAACTGCATTATATACATAAACATTCGCATTACTACATGGCCACAATGAAAAATCCAATTTCAAGGGGCAAATACAAAACAAATGTAAAAGTGAGGATAATATATACCACACCCAGGTATGAAGGGATACTCCACGTACAGACTCTGAGAGAGGGTATTACAAATAAAGCAGAGCTTCAAAACAACGTCACTAGCAACAGCAGCCTTTCCTTGCAATGAGCTTGAAGTACATCTTCAGCCCATGTTTGCATAATCTCGTGGCCTCGTGTTTATTTCCAGCCTTATTACTACTCGGACGGTAATCAGTCCAGCGACCTCTTTCATTTTGCGGTTGCATGAAAAGGAGATCGTTCCGTTCTCGTTGTTTGTGAGTGGCAGTCTTGTTACTGAATATAAAACAAGATGGTCTCCTGAATTCAGCCCTCAGCAGTCATAAGGATTCAGAATATCTGTCTCTACTTGGGAGAGATACATTCGTTGGGTATTTAATTAATCCAATACCATGCAGATTCACTGTAATTTCCATACAAATACAGTTTGTTCAGCTTCTGTCTGTGTTTCACTTCGTATCTCAGCATCCAATTTGTTTGCATATGTATTACTTGTTATATTGACCATGTACAAGCTTCTGTTGATCTTATTGTTTATCCCCGTAGACACAGCTCATCAAAACAGACCCACGTCCTATATTGTCTCTACAATATAACCCTATTCCCAGCTCTTATTGGCCCAGGTCATGATAACTGATAACAATTGCTTTGATTTGTACAATATTAATGGAGAAAATAAAATCATTGTAATAAACAATGCATTATGCATTCATCTTTGGAAGTTATATATTTATTTTACTAAGTGAACTGGGTCTGCAGAATTGATTAATTTGCTTATATGGTTTTCATTCTGCCAATCAATAAGAACATCCCTTAATATGATTTTATTTTGCAACATACATTTCCAAACTAAGCAGCATATTTTTTAAGCCACTCTAAGTAAATTGAATACTTTTTATTTTACAGCGTATTCTATAGAGTGCTGTGATAAGGAGTGTTCTAGAGGCAATACTGCTGACCCACAACTCATTCCATTACGTTACTTAGCTGACTTCCTCCCACCCTGACCCTCAGGGGATCCCCTAAACTGCTGACACTGTACAGGAAAATCTTTAGATCAAGGATTAAACTACCGTTTCCATAAAGCGTTTGGGGGGGGGGGGGGGGGGGGGGGTAGGGGTCAACAAAAAAAATCTAGATCTCCATTTGTCAGAGCATAGCAAAGATGAATTTCCTGCTGTAATTCCTCCTGGGGGGGGTTTTTTTCGCCCTTGTTTCAATGCGGAGATCAGACTCTGTCTCTTGAGCACGAGAGAGCAGGAGCCGGCTAGTAGTGTGCCTAGTAAAAGATTTCCTTTACAAGGGTTGAAGCATGCATCCCGTTTGCAGAACAGCAACGTTACTGCTTATGTACAATGCAAGGGATGTTTTTGTAGCCTCTGGGATATTTGCTTCGTTAAGAAGGGTTGAAAGCACCCTGCTCAGTGGCAGTGCTGGTTATATGTTACATAGCCTTATTGCTGTGAACAGCAAACAATACAGCTAGAGCTATCTGCCTACTTTAATCTTACACTTTCTCAAAGTCATATGAAGAGGGGTGGAAACAGCTGTGATAGATGTGACTGCTGTTAACCAGTGTGATAGTTACTAAAGGGATATTATTGACTAATTATATTGCTGGCAGGGTATTTCAATATGATGATAGTAGACTGAGTGTATTAACAGGAGTAAAGTTACACAGGTTTGGTTTATAGATAGATTGATTAATAGATAGATAGATATAGATATATTGCCATTAAGGACAGTTTTTCATGTGAAACCTAAACAATAAGAAAAATAATTCATCCTTGAGTTTTTTTTCTGCTTTTCAGATCAATTAAAAATCAATTAAAAAATGTAAATGTTGTATACAATCACAAAACATTGTTAAATGGTTTCATTCATTACAACTAACGATATTTACTGTCTGTGAAATTCAAACCCTACAAGGCGATGATATTGTGTTTAATACTGCCTAAAAGCCTTGAGCTGGGTTCCACTTTCCCTAATGGCAGCAGATGTCAGATTGCAAGTCAGCTGATTTAATTAGCTTGCTCCAGACTTCAAGAAAACAGATGGATTTTTTTTTTTTTTTTTGAGAGAGAGAATCTCATGTCTGTGCATTTTGGTCTTTGTTTGACAAATAGGTGCTGAATCAGCCTCAGGTTTCTTAATGTATGGCTTTATACCAGAAAGATAGAGGATATACAGCACATCAGAACGTTAATGCTTCCAAAATGATCTTCCATTTCAAAAGGGACATTTTTCTTACAGCACTCTGAGCTCACTGAGCCACAATTTCCTAGTACGTGTCTAGTATATAGAGAGTCATTCTTCTAAGTGTGGACAAACACGATTTCAGGACTCATGTGTTCAGCTTGAAACACAACCGTTACTGAAATGCCAGCAGGTATTACACATTTGGGAGAAACAGATGGATTTCTCTCACTTACAGAGCTGTGTACTGGTCTTCATTGAACTGGGCTGGAATGAATTCAGAGATATTAACCTTCAGCCTTCAACAAGACTTTATCTAAACATGCAACACACTTCACTGGGAAACTATCACTGTGGTCTCCCACAGGAAGATAGCCCTAAATGGAATAAGTCAGAGGCTGATCTTTGACAGAATACTTTAAACAACTCGGTCTGAAGACATGACTATATATAGTATGTAGGATCAGACTGGCCTCGGTTGCTTCCCTTCAATTTCCCTTGAGGTTTTTTTTGCTAATGTTACCGTGTTGCTTTTTTTTTTGTGTTGTTATTTTACATTTCTCTATGGCCTGTCAACATGATATGTCACTAGGCCAAGTCTTAATTTTTACTTCACTTTAGCCTCCTTTGAAAAAAAAAAAAAAAGTTATTTTCCCTTCAATATTCTTAATGCATATTTATTATCCAAGGACATCTTCATTAGAAGGTATTTATAAGTGTGCGAGCGCCTCCTCCACTGGCCCCCTAACACTGAGCACGGTGAGGAATTGCGCCACAGCAATTAGGACTTGCTTTTGCCTTCAAGCTACGCAATTTCATTCTGCAGGAATACAAAACAAATACATTTCTGTACCCTTGATCCATGACAAATCCGATGGCTTCCATTGAATCATAGCATCTTTAGGAAACCGCAAGCAAATAAGTCTTTGTTGAACTTATTTATTTCTTATGACTCCCTTGGAAACCCAACAACAAACCATAGATTGAGCTGCTTTTCAGGGAATCGCCTGTTCTTTGATCTGCTCCTAATTGAAGATGCGTTCAAAGGAAAGCATGTAAGATTGAAACCACTGATAGTTCAGAGGCTGGTAATTTTGAACAGATCAAGAAGTGCCCCAAGAGTTTGCCAGTGATGGGATGATAACAGGAGGGCTTTGTAAAGACCAGGCTCATCAAGGTCCTTCCAGAGTAGCAGAGGAAGCTGCTCCTTTCGATCATAAGGGAAAGACCTTGCTTTGAGCTCTAAAAAGCACATTATTCTCAATACATTATCATGATCAATCACAAATGTATTATTACAAGCGGCCAAGGAAGAACTAAATACTAAGTACATTTGTAAATAAATTAAACTGCCAGTCTAAAATGCTTTCTCTCTCTCTCTCTCTCTCTCTCTCTCTCTCTCTCTCTCTCTCTCTATATATATATATATATATATATAGCATTAACAAATTCTGCTATACCTCTTTTTTGGTTCTCTAGTAAAGATATTTTATTAATTGTATAGATAATAGATTATACAAAATGTTTTAATATTATACTTTCAAAGAAATGAAGCACATTTATAATATAAATATAATTTAAATAAAGATACAACATTTAAAAGGTACCAGTATTGTGATAAAGTCTCCCTGCCAAGTCTTAAAACAATTGATCCAGACCCCAGAACTGCAAATTTAAACACTTTTCTGCACACTTATTTCCACAGATAAAATATAAACACTAAGACAAACCAAAAGCCTAACTCCAGCAAGGAGCTCCAACTAAAGTTTTAACAGTTCTAAACTACAAAACCAGACAGCTAAGCCATTTACCTGTTATAAAAAAAGAAACACTTGTTACACACAATAACTTACTTTCTTCACACAACAACCTACAAACACGTGTGACCTGCTTTTATACCTGCCTGCTTAATCACAGGCAGGTGTTCCTCATTAAATTAATGCCAGGTGATTCCACTTCGGACTTACCAGCAACCCCATGGCATTCCGGGGGATGTAGTCCCACTACCCTCTAGGACTACAATTTCCTCCCCCTACTCTACCACAGTATAGACTTCATTTTGTAAACTGAACATGTATTTTTTGCCTTTCAAAAACTAGGAATTAACTAAAGACTGCAGTACATTTCCAGAAAACAAAGTTTTCTGAGTATCTTCATGTGTATCTAAAAGGCCATTTTTTTGGTGAGGTTACATTTGACCAAAATAAATGCGAGGTATAGTATTTTATTGTGGGGTCTTTGAACACCACAACCACAGTCTAAAAATCCCCATGCTTTACAGCAGTTTTGCTTTACATTCGACTGTATCCTTCAGGACATAATCTAGTTTATTGCAACATTAGAGCAGGGCGCTGGGCTTTCATTTGTTAATTAGGCTCACACTGTGCTAAAAGGCTGTTGATGCAGCTGCTGTCTTAAACCCAGTATCCACTTAAAGACATAGACTAGAAATAGTCATTACCACTGTGTCATTACCCTAATGTCACTGGTAATTCAGTGCACATCATGAGCTGCGGTACTTTTTAGATTATTTTAAAAAAGCCAGGCGTAATGTAATAAGCCTTTAATGGTACCGATATCTTATTTACTGTTAATATTATTCACTGAGATATTGCAAAAGCATGGATTTGTTTTTCTCCAGTTGCAACGATTTGAGCCCCATGGAGTCACTGGCTGTATCAAAGCCTGTGTGTCTTTCTTTCTTAGCTTCTAAGATGGAAGCTCTGTTTGCTGCGCTGATGTTTGGGTGAATCTGGCTCCCTCAGCACACTAACACACATGACTGGAGCTGATTTGAAAAGCAAACAGCTTCTGAACTGAATAGTAGGAGTGAATAGGAAAGCAAATAACCGGTATAAGCCAATGCAACAAAGACGATCCCAATACCCACAGAATCTAGGTGGCCCTTGTATGAGAATACGACCAGTATAATCTGCATAAACACAGTGTAGCGCAGTAAAAACATAGCAACGTGTAATAATGCACAGTAAAAACATTGCAAAGTGTAATAATGCACAGTAAAAACATTGCAAAGTGTAATAATGCACAGTAAAAACATTGCAAAGTGTAATAATGCACAGTAAAAACATTGCAAAGTGTAATAATGCACAGTAAAAACGTGACAAAGCATTGTAACAAACAGCGAGGTACGGTCAAACCCATTACTCACCACAGCAAACCATGGTAAACTATGGTAAATATATGGGAAACGCATGGGAAAACTGCACAAACACCATACAAAACTGCCATGGTAAGCTTTTATAAGGGTAGTACGGTAGCTTTTGGAAGTGCTAGTGGAATGTCTTAGTGATGAGACATGAGTCTCTGTGAGCAGCAATCAGCCTCTCGTCAATAAAGAGATCTGAACACAGTTAGCTGATCCTGTAGAAACAGGCATGCTCAGATATCTTCCATTGCAAACTGTTTAGTCATCCTGGTTTAAGTCGATGGAAGCTTTTGTCATCCTTTACACTTGCACTGTACAGTGCAAATGTAAAGCTTTACATCAGACACATTCCACGCTTGATATTAATACAACATTGACTCACCTTGGAGATGTTTTGAAATGACATGTTTAGACATAAATTGTCAGGCACTGGGATATTCTGTTAGTTTTCTTCTCTAATTCTCAGTGTCTCTCACTTTAAGATTTCAAGACAAAGAACAGCATGAACTATTATACACATCAAGGTTTTCCCATGCTTCTGTTAAACATTCACTGTGACTTATCTGTGGTATAACATGCTTGCACTATGCTTTTACTTTGCTTTATTAGATTTTCTTAGGCTTTTACCACAGTTTACTGCAGTACAGTTACCTTTTAAATACCTATAAACACTGAATCTCAAAATGTACAGTAGTACTAAAATATGCAATTTGTATTAACTTTATAAAAGGCTTTATCAACTTCCACTTATAAAAGCTAATTAGAAACACACACACACACACACACACACACACACACACATATGCCAATATATATGCCAATGCATACAATACTGCTACCTATCTGTAAATGTGTGTTTTTTTTTTTTTATATATTATGTAGGTAAAATAAATTTGAGATTAACTACAGCTTCAGAGCATAAGACCACCTAAAATAATTTGCTTAATTTGTCTTATCCATAAATGAAGCAACGTACTGTTTTTTTTTGTTTTTTTTTTTAATTTATTTTTATTTTGCTGAAGGATTTATATTCCAGTGCAGGCTTCAGGCTTTTTCTTTAGCAAATGAAACCCATCCATCAGCCTCACACTTTCAAATGCAGAGCAGACTCCTGTAATAATTCTTTGCATTCTGCAATCATATTGATGCCATAAACAGACTGCTGTGACCTTTGAAAAGAGTCGGCTGAAGAGGATGCAGTTGTCTGTGCACAACTTCAAAACGCTCAATCATAAAGTCAAACTTCAGGCAAATGTTTCAGCTGAAATACTGACTTCTTACACACTTTACCTCAGCACAGTTCCTCCTGTTGTAGTTTCCAACAGGATAATAGACAAGCAATTTAGCATCTGACCTAAAATCTATAATAACTACATGGACCAAAAACTGGAATACATTTTCTTGCATGGTCTTTTAATTTAAATACTAATGTAAAGGACATTACTGACTGGATTTATATCAAAACCAATACATTGCTCATAATCCATGAAACACATGCTTCCTAATTAGTTACTCACCCTTAGCACACACTGCAATCTGGTTCAATAACCCTAACCCTAACACTATCCCTAACCCTAACCCTAACCCTAACCCTAACCCTAACCCTAACCCTAAAATACCTCCAGCTAATAGATTGCAATGGGATTAATTAACAGTAAGGGGTTATTGATTATTTTTATCTAACCCTGTCCTTGGAGAGGTATACTTGCCTGGTTCAGCAGAAGTCATCTCTTCTCCATGTGCTGAGGGAAAACCACCCGCATCTATCTGCCTTTGAAACAAAAGCTGAATTTCAAAAACTAGTTTTGGAGGTTTGATTGCGTTCGTGCCAGGCTTTCCAAAATGGAAGAGCAAGCGATTTATTTTACCGATCGCTGAATTTCAGTTTAATCCTGTGAACAATTTTTACAAAGCTGGATCCCTGGAAGGTTTCACTATCAATGTTAAATCATATGACAATTACAATATTCAACCAACTTGTGGTAATATGCAAAATTTAGTGTCCAATTATATATTTTTTTCTCCACAATTTAAAATGTCCAAACAACTCCCTACAGCAGCTTAGGAAAACTGAAGGCCAGTGTCCGTCCTCCGATCCCACTGCGAAGCCAATCCCCTCACAATGCAGGTGTCCGTTGAAACTTACCGGGTGCCTGACCAGGAGGGGCCACTGTAACGTGGTGAAGTGACTCAGTCGCAGATGATTTTGCTCCCCTCAGCAGGAGCGCCAGAGTCAACACAAAACGGCAAAGAATGCCAACTTTACCTAGAACCACTTACCAACTATCAGTAAGGCAACACAAGACTGTAGCTCCTCAATCGTTGAAAAGACAGCATCCCTAAACGTGTAACACATGGACTCTGATTAGCAGAGGCAATCACTTTAAAAATGTTACCGGTAATTGTTAATCACCTTTATTATTCCCAGAGCTACAAAAGAAGGCTTTCTCAAAATCTGAAGGCTTTGTTTTCATCAGGCAAACCAATCAACTAATAGAGGCGTTCAGTCTACTCCAGAAATAATTTATGGCAGTAAGAGATGCTGAAATGAGCCCACTGTGCAACTCCTGCTTCATTTCCAAATTAATTCTGAATTCTGGCTTGCCAAAGGTCTCCTACAATATGCAGCTTCTATAAAATATTACAGCCTTTAATCAAAATGCTTCTGAAACTGTCATACTAAGTTTGCTGTTCCTGGGCCAAAGACTGTTGCACTCTTGACATTTATGTGGGTTATTAAACGGGGAATTGATATGAGGTGTTTGGTCATATATCACAGAGAGTGAATGTTATTAATACAATTAAATAAAATACATCCGCAATGCATCTTATTAAGAATGTATATAATTAAAGCGCATGTATTTTTTGTTTAGTTTAAGGAACAGGAACACATAAGGCATTGAAGAACTAGTGTTGTTTGCAAGTATTGGGGAAAAGTTCTTGTATTGCATTAGAGGCTTTCCATGAAAATGATCCAGTTACCATAGTTGCAAAGTTAGATGCAAATGACTGTGGCACAAGCCACTGGTGGAGTTGAATTTGTACATGTTGTGCAATAATGTTTTGTTTTATACGGTGCGTTTATAAATCACCCTGGAAATGTTTAGAGGAGATACAATAACAGCAAGATTTCGCTCCCAGAGCACTTCAATCCAAAAAAACAGTTCTGTTTATGTCTATGTTTAGAGGGGATGAGAATGACAAACTGTGTGTCTGACCAGGCTTCAGACTTGAATTAGAAATGGGTCTGAAGTGAAAAAAGATTCCATTTCAAATAACATTTCATTCTTTGGAATTTTCCTAAGTGCTATGGAATGACAGCTTTGATTCTAATTGATCTATACATTGAAAATAAACTACCGTATCAGAAAGTAAGTCAAGTAGACAAACATTTTAATATTTCACATAAAAGATCAAACAACCTCCTTAGTTGTATGCTACATGTCACATCAATGATGATGTGTTAATCTAAATGAATACCCTGTCCACACTACTTAAATATACAATCAGCATGCCGTGAAACCACATGATCATTATTCACTTATTTTCTAACAGAAATGTATCCATTCCATTAATGCATGACTATCCGTCATTATCAACACATATTCATATTATTATCAACATTTGCGAATATGTCTATTTGCCGGTACCTGGTTTAATTTCATTTAGTATGGTATACATAACTCATCTTTTGAGAATAAGAGGTCATTAAATACAAAAGTCATTCCAAATTCATAATTTAATAGTCCGGAGATTTGCTGAGCAAATAACATACTTTAATTATGACGAGCTCCCTATTAAGAAGTAGATTTTACTGATTGAGTGATGCACATTTACAGCATCACTCCTGTATGCAGTGAGGTCTTAAAGCAAACATTTCCACTAGACCTGTGATGATATGCCCAATTTCAAATCTGGCCAGTGTGTTGGTGGTATCAGGGTAGTTTGTTATATTTTCTGAATCTAAACAAAATTGCAGCAGAAACAGAACTCCATGTCCTAATGCTTCAAGGTCTTAGTATTTAACACTATTAGGTACAGCCACCATTAGCCTGGTATGAGATGTGTGGCTTCTATTTGCTTTTATTTGAATAAGATGCCAATATGAATTATTATACTGAGCTTTTAACTCCTTTAAGCATTGCATATAGTGGTCTGGTCCTGCAGGTGGCGTGGGTGTAGGTTATCAACCTCTATCACAAATTGTTGGAGAACCGGTCTGTATACTTTAGCCATGCAGACTGACGAGTGTCTGGACTCTTGACCTAACAGCTAGCCCTTTGTAGACGAGTACTCATTCTCCCCACACTTGAACTTCAGCCCAGTCAAAGCACAGCACCTGGGCACCGACATTCAAAGCTATCTTACCAAGCACTGTATTTTTAGCAGGAGTGTACAGACCCGGAGAATGGGCCAAAAAAAAAAAAAAGCACCTCTTGTTTTTTTAAGATCTCCTTTTCCAAGAAGTCAGTTTTTAATGGCGTGGAAGTGTTTCTTTCTCTGGGAATTACACTGCGCAGGAGCAGGCGATGAAGTTGCTGCTCTCATTCAAAACTTTACATTTTTTAAAATGATTATTTACCTTCAAGTAATGTACAGGGTGGCCCATAAGCCAGGCATCATAGTAGGCAATTGTTAATATCGGTTGTCTCTCTATATCTGATCATTTTGATGTGTGGTGCAGATAGTTAGCTAGGTGTGGCTGCCTGATTTCACAGTGAAGATCCTAATTAGCAGAATATATGATTTTGCCTACGATGCCTGACTTACTGGACACCCTGAATATATTTATTAGGAAAAGTCAATTGAGTGATGATGGTGATGAGGTCGGTTATCAGGAATTACAGATCATTTTTTAACCAATCAGCTTTTTCAGCCAATCAAGTTTTTCGGTCATTGGCGTCTGTAAGGTAAGTGTTTTGAAGAATAACCCCCCCAACTCTCTTGAGAAACACTTGAGATAGGCCATTGATAAAAACAGCCTTCTTTAAGTCTTTAAATAATGCTCAAGTTAAAGGACCCAATGTTCAGCAATATGTTACATTTTCCGACAGGACACAGTGTGTCAAAAGTGTATAAGATTGATTTGAAGAAAACTAAAGACAATAATGTTATACTTTCCCTAGGACTCAATTTAAATTATGGCACCACAATCCTTATAGCAGCTTTAAAAAAGTACCACATAACAAAAACTGTGTGCAGGTTTTTAATGATTTTTATCACAGCCAGCAGCGTAATCATTGAAATCTAATCCTGGGGTTTGCTATAAAAATTCAGCAATAAAGTTTTACCAACGTTTTAGAACCAGTAAGTACCATATGAAGACAACCCTGATGATTGAGTCTCTCCAGAGCTTGAACTCTCTTTGGAATAAAAGGGTCCTCTTCAGTTAGCCGTGCTAAATGCATTTCGTTAAGCTGAGTTTTATCAATACCTATTCTAGGAGTGCATATAAAAGTCTTATAAAAGTTTCCCATAGTAAAAGCACAGCAAAGTATAATAAAGCGCAGTGAAAGCGATGGTAAAGCATAGGTAAGCATTTCAAAGAACAGTACGGCACAGCATATTAATAAACCAGGGTAGATTATGGGAAATGCACAGTATAACCTTGGGGGAAGGCATGGTGAAACTGCATGATCAACTCTTATAGGGGTCTATATAAGTCTGTGATTAGTAATGACTGTACCTCTTGTCAATAAAAAGATGTGAATAAGTCAGCTGATCTTTTAAATGCATGGTATAACCATGGAAAAAGCGTGGTAAAACTGCCAAAAACGCAGTGCAAAAATACAGTGGTAAACGTTTATAAGGGAAAAGAGCAGATTCTTTTTCAGCTGGAGGAAATGGGTGTTTGAAACGTGTCTGTGTTTGATTGACAGCAAGGTGAGGCGTCAGAAAATGTGCCAAAACTCAAACATCTCAAGCAACATTCCTCACTAACAGCATGCTTCAAAGACAGAACAGCAGGTCCTGCTAAGTGGTGATAATGGAGAATATCTTCCCCCATGTTCACATTGCCTTCCAACACGTCAGCGACAAGACAGGGATAACATCAGTCCAACCTTCCTCTGGTCACCTGATCTGTATGAAACAAGTACAGCCCTGTGTGTACGATTAAATAATACAGTGAGCTTGTAGCATGTAGTGTCTACATGGTAATGGAATATGTAATAAAATATAGACAAGCCTAGCAAAGCACTTAAGCATGGAACAGCACACAGACAGGATTTGGTGCTGGTGGATAATTCCCTTTACAATTCTTACAACCGAGTCTAAAATATATTATTATTATAGTACAGGCATACATATTGCATTGTATTATAGTGCAAGTTATACTGAGCTTTAGCAGAGCACTGTTTCCCCATGTGTTTTATGCACAGGGGAAATGTTTAATAGAAAAGGCTTTTCAAATCTAAGAAAGACAACCAAAAAACGTAATGCATTTACTGATGGGTCTTGTTAGAGATGTGTGCAATCTAACATTTTGGTTTCAAATCCATATACAAGCTGTGCACTGCTTGTATTTCAAGTAACTAACAGGGAAAGTTTAACATTGCAATTCACTGTACACAGCAGGGGGCTGGCATTCCATTCCATTTCCCACCACTCATCTATGAGGCATTTATTTTCTTTCTGATTAGCGGTAATACAATATATGGGCAAACACACAATTTATGCCGGTGTGGGTGGCAGTAAAGGGATCAAAGCATGACTGGTCACTTTCGCTAATTAGGTTGATTTCTTAAAAGAACAGCGAGTCAGCAGCTGGGACACGGCTTACATTTTAATCCTGAAATCAGTTAATTGGAAGAGCAGTAACTGTCCAAACATTCATTTATGTAAGTAGAGGTTGTGTTTATGTATTGATTTTTTGTATTCATATTTTTGTTCCAAGCACAGACCAAAGAGTAGCTGCAGGATCTCATCTTGGTGCACACTTACAGATGTTATATAGTAGATGAAGCACAAACCTGAATTTGACATAGTAGAGAATATTTCAGGCTGGCCAAATATTTAGAACTGGAGTTTTTAAAACCAGGCCCAACTTCTGTTTATTTAAGGAGACATTTTTATTTTTACTTAAACAGCAAAGCACATTAACTTGCCTTGCCTACATTGAATTAGATCCCAAATTAGTACCTAGTTGTATTCATTATAATATATATATATATATATATATATATATATATATATATATATATATATATATATATATATATATATTTAGCTCAAAGAGCCAGCTGCCCAACGTTTCGATATGTTGTACATATCTTTCTCAAGGGAGCCTGTGTTTGATATATATATATATATATATATATATATATATATATATATATATATATATATATATATATAATATATATATAAATGAATAAAAAAATATATATATGTATCACTATTCACACATTGCACTGGTTTATACAGCTCTTACAGTGTATGTTATATATGTACATGCTACTATATGTAAAGCACAAAACAAGAAAAGAAAATATGTATTTTAAAAAGCGCAATATTACCTGATAAAAATTATGAACAAATGTATTGTAATAATAAGCAGGTGTTTTTGAAGATGCACAAAGTTAGGTCAGCTTCGTTGTGTCAATATTTTCAGATTTAAAATGCACTGGCAAATGTTTCATCTTCAGTATTCAGTTAAACATGACTTCTAGTTGAAACATTAGACATTAGGTTTCCATTAGTATGACTATTGTGTGTTTAATAGTTATAGGGTGGGAGGGGTGTGGGGCTGCAATTATCTTATGAATTGCAGATTTTTGGCATTAGAACAGTCTGTCATTTCAGATTCTGGAACCTGTGGAGATGCCTGCTGTACACTTGCAATTCCTCTGTATTGCAACAGGCAGCGCTGCGACAGCCTTCCACGGAGGAAAAACCAGATGCTGGGGAACAGCCTTGTGTTTGGACTTGACACAGCACTGAACATCTGGCAAGAGTTCACTAATAAACTAGAGCTCAACGGCTGTCTGTTTAATGCTATAATTTACTTTACTGAAGAAGCCGTGTGGTGCAACTAGTACTATTGGAAGAACTAAGAAGCAATACACAGTTAGGAGAGTAAAACCTGGACCAGAAAAAAAATCTGTTCTAAATATCATAGTTAATGGACAGAACTGAAAAGTAAATTGGAAACCAATGGGTCACAATCTCTGCTTAAACTGCTGTTATGACTCATATACAGTAAAATGTATATTTACCTAGGTTTAAAACATGTGTAATGTATAATGCACAACACAAACATGCTGTGTTTCCAGGAAACTTTTTCAAAGCATTTAATGAACGTGGAAAAAAAAGGTTCAATAGAATCAGTCATGCAGAAGCTATGTAAATGTTACAGCTGAGCGGTAGGAGCTGGCTGTAAGGGATGGCTATGAAAAGCATATTGAATGAGACGTCATCACCGTAAGTCCTAGCCTCATACAACATTTTGAAAGTGGGAAGCTCATTTTTACTAATATATAAATTAAAAAATTCAAATGTCACCGGTACAAATTATTAGCAACTTAAGTATCTGGAATTTTTGTCAAATACTTTTCAATCGCCTGTTCTCCCTACAGCTTTTGTCAGTTCTTTCACTAGACCTCTGCCAACATTAGGGTTGTGATGAAAGCAAAGGAAGTTTTTTCAACTGTAGGATCTTGACCCACTTCGAAAGCCCATTGTTTTAGACCAAAGCCTGTTGCTCTAAGGTTGATAATACAAAAAGGACACATTTAAAAAACAGGGGACAAAAGACCCCCCCCACTCCCACCTGCTGGGAAGAGAATACAACCTATATCATGTGACATATTCCATCCACTAATAACACACACAAGCTGGGAAACCGGCTGCTTGAAGATAGTAAGTCACTGTTGATTACTGTTTCTGTAGGCATGTCGCACATGTGTTTAAAGTGCAGACAGTAGAACAAAGCCATTGAGAATAAAGCTATCTGATAGAACAGAGGCTGCCTGTGGATCCTCTGTGTTTATTAAGGTTTGGTCCTCACTTGCTGGCAGATTTATTGCGTGCATGTCTGAATTGGGCTGTTTGTAAACGGGAAGGCAAAGTATTGATTGAAAAAAAAAAAAATTTTTATATATTAAATACTTATATATATATAATATATATATATATATAATATATATATATATATATATAATATATACTGAGCAAAATAATAAAACTGAGCAAAATATAAATGGGAGGAATAGAAGAAAATGAGGGCATTCAGGCCTTGAGGGAAAAAAACAGACTGTTCGAGCAACATGAATGAAAAAACAACAAACAAGCCTTTGGCAGGCAACACTAAAGCAGCAGTCCTCTGAGAGGTCCTGTTTGAGAACCTGGTGTCTCCCCGACGTGTCATTTTCATAACATGGCTTCAAAAAAACGTTTTCTTCCCAGGAGAAGCGGATTCAGTTGAAAAGTCTGGAAATGCTTTTTATACGGGATCAGAGGAATAAAACACACTAACACACTTCTGTTAGCCCTCTCTAAAAGTGATCTTAAAAAAGGTCTTACCAAGAAATTCCTTAAAACAGACCTTAAAGTGAATTGGGCCGCAGCTTCTAGTGTGTTTCCTGGGGGTCTACCTTAATCTACATTGGGGTGGAATTCAGTCTCACCTTGATCTAAATTCACACTGTATTTTTATTGGATACAGTGATGTTATGAAGAGGATCAATACCTCTGGGGGAAAACACCAAGAGGATTAATATAGTCATTTTGATCTCCTGCTGTTCTGATCGTTACACTGTCTGACTGGATTTCAACCTAGTCAGCCTCACTTTCCTGAAATGCCCTTCTGTACTGATGCCCGTCTGAATAGCATGACATGTTTTACCTCATAAAAAGATCTGTTTACATTTGAATATACATTCATTTGTAAAGGCCACAGATCACCTGGACACATATACACAAGACATGAATTATGACAGGAAATATTTAACATTCCAGAGTCCTGTACTACACACATACACACACACACACACACACACATTAGCATTCTGTACAATAAACTGCTCTTGTTCTGTCCCTTACTTTTATGGTCTGTCCTTGAATGCTTGACCACGTGGTTAAGTGTTATGCAAATCAATGAAAGCAGCGTGAGTCCAACAGTAGGGTATTTTTCCACTGGTGTGATAAAATGTTTCAGTTTAGCTCCAATCCCAGGCATATCATTCTTATGATTCCTTTATTCAAACCATCTGGTGAAAAACTGATAATTACATACTGGCCTGAATCTGGTAATAGCTGTATACTGTAATAACTATGGCGCTACAGTCATTTTAATTTAACCCAGTCAATGGTTATGTAACGCTGCAAGATTTATTGCAGGTTAAAACTTCTTCAATCAGAATCTAACACCACCATCTAAAATCGCAGTCATCATTAACCTATGTGTTGAAAATGACACGCCACGCAGAGAAAACGTCTTTTGTTCAAAGCATGCTTGAGCAGGCCCAGAGGCTGCAAGCTTCGTGATTCGGATATGCAAATTAGTAATTGTACATTTGGCAATAGATGAGCTAAATAGTGAGTAACCTGCTTCTTTTATAGTTTACAGTGGCTGCCACAGCCTGTTTGTTCCTGGGCGATGTGCTTAAATATTCGGTTAGAATTAAAAAAGCAATGCTTTACGAGTCTTGCGCGGTTATCTCCAGGGCCAGGAACTAACACGTTAGTCTTTTCTGCAAGGCGTATTATCTCTGGATGATATGTATGCTGAGAAATTCAGTATTTATCCTGTATTCAGTGGCATAATCCCGTTTCTGGGAACACACACACAGTTTCATTTTGAAACTTTAACATTGAAGTCTGTCTAAAATAACAGTACCTCCTCACAAGAGGAAAATCGTCAGTCAAGTTATTTAGTTAGTTTTGGCAAAAAAAATTTAATATATGCTTGGGAAGAAATATATAGCTTAGTCCTGTGGCTTTGTGGTATGGAAAAATGCCAGAAAAACAGCATGGCATCATTTATAAATTAGAAACAGATTGGAATTATAAGAAGCCTATAAAAAGACAGCAACATTCGCATATATCAAAAAAGCTGCGTGCCTTAAATAAAGTTCCCCTCTGATCTGACCCCTATTGCTGTGGACCTGGCCCATGTTTCAGAGGCATCCCCTCATGTCCTTTGTTTTGGTAACCTTTTACTGTGCTTTAAAAGATCTGTGAAAAGATAATTCAATTTGTTAAGGTGATCGAATTTCTTAGAGAGTCTGCCTCAGGCATGCTGTCCTCGATTAAGGTGAGGCCAATCAATTTTAAAATGGAACATGATAAGCCACATCTTATTTATTAATATTTTAAAGGTACAAGTAGAAACAGGAGCATGCCTATTTGCATATAAACGTTGGGGAATGTTTCTTGAAAAAGAAGAAAGCACAGAAGACCAAACTAGGCTACAGTAAACCAATGCTGTGAAATGATAACTTAGTGTAGCACTGAACCTGGTTTCGGTTCCAGTGTACTCTTGCAGAGTCGATTAAAAAGAAACAGATGTCTAAAATCTGTTTGGTCACTTCCCAGGCAGGGAACGACTTGATTAAATCACCTCAGGGAGATGCTGGAGTTCAAATTACCTGTTATTACCTGCGAGTTGCTGTGCCTCACTTCAATGAGCCAGCAAAGAAAGGATAGCCCCGGGCTGCATTCTTCTCTGTAAACCAGCTAATTCACCAGCCAATCTGATTGCATTTCAGTGCTGGCAACTGCTGTTGTGCAGCGTGTTCTGCTTGAGTCTAATTTTACCCATGTTGCTGAAAGCTGCTGGTAGCCTGGCTGAAGATGTAGAGAGTGCTTCAGGGCATCATGTAACCCTGTTAAATCTGTCAGAAGGAACAAAGAGAGGCATTAGAATTAGAAACCAAATGAAAATGACTCAACTGGGCTGCTCAAAAATGAGTTCTCAATAACAGTAATGTGCGAATGGCATAGTTAAGAGCACAGAAGGGATCAACTAACAATGGAGACGCAAGGGAACTATCACTAAGGTTTATGTGCAATTAACCCTAAAATGTATTGTTGCTTATATTATGCTGGTGTTAAATTAGCAAAGTTAGGAATCTGGTGGGGGGTGGGGAGGTAATTGAACCTGCATTTACAGTATAGTGTGCCTTTTAAAGAGTTCAAAGCATAGTACCACTGAGCTACCATTGAAGTCTGCACATACACCCTTTATTTTATTGTCCTGAATGATCATTTTCATTTTTTCCAGCAGATGCAAAGACGCTTCAGCTCCATAGTGATTTGAAGAGGAGCAAAAACATTACTGAATGAAAAGAGGAGGAATCAGACAGGTGCACCTATAAAGAACCTTATGACCCTAACCAAAAACCAGTCAGCTAATGCTTTCTGTTACCAGTGCAATTAAATGCTCTTAGAGAACAATTAAATTGAAAGAAATCATACTCATTCTGCTTGTTTTTGTAAGTGTGCACAGCACTACTAATTAAATCCCCAGGCTGCTTTATGCCAAATGCATTCAAATGTATTATTCAGAAATTATCCAGCTGTGTCTGTGAGCTGGAATTAATATTTGTTTAGTTGAAATGATTGTTTTAACTTGAGTTAACGTGACCATGCTGTCAATTACAATATATACGATTAGCGCAGCTTCCGAGGAGCTTGAAGAAATGTTGCTTCTACAGAACCAAAACATATCCACCAAACACAGATCTGGGTTCAAATGAAACCACACAAGATAAAACAGCTTTCTCAATGATGCAACAGTAAGTAACACGTTTATCATAATAAAGAATACACCATACTCTGTAGAGGATTAAGTAGCTGATAGTTGTGGACCTTACAGTATAAGTCTATAAGGTTCAGTATTTTCACATAGATATAACCATTAGAAGTAAACGGTATCTGAGTGTGTATAAACATTTCTTATGCTTGAAGACTTGTTTATATAATATAATACAACATTTGAGTTTTCTTTAAACAGCAGGCAGTGAAAGTGTATCTTTTAATAACAGTAATATCTAGCTTGCTGGTACATCATGCTGGCCTTGCTGTGAAGCTTCAAAGGAAATCTAAAACCTAAGCATAACGGTAATACAGAAATGCATACTGTACAGGTAGGACTGTGGCCTAGTGATGCACTGTGTTGAAAAAGAATACCAAAGCTATACAAACACTGATAACCAGCTGAGGGCAGTTCACAGATAATTTTTTCTGACTAGTTCAATAGAAGAAAATGTTTATTATTTGATCATTAAGACTGGTTGAGTAACTACTGCAGTATACTGAAATATTGTTTTTGAAACAGGCAGGAGGAAGACAGCTTTGCATCGCTAGAAGCCTGCCAAGTGCTAGAGCTGTGAAATTGCTTCAGCCAGTCATGTACAGAGTTGGCTCTGAAAGGCAGAAAGTTAAAGCTTGGGTCCTGGTGGCAGCATAAGAAAAGTCTATTTACCATAACATACCAGACAAAACTTTACCTTAAAACATTAGGAAATGTAAAATCAAAAAAGAGGCCATACTGGCTGGTTGATCTTAAAACTCTGTCAAGTCAGTCTAAAGTTTCCCAATGATTCAGTATCAGCAACAAAGCTAGCTGCTAGGTAACCCATTCCATACCCTCACCACTCTATACAATATCTCCTACCATCTGTCCTAAGTCTGTGTCCACTTAATTTCCAACTGTGTCCTCTGGTCCTGGTTTCTGCACTACACTTGAAGCATTGGCTAATGCTAACTTTGTCACCTCCTTCTAAGCTTTAAATCTAATCTCTAATCCTGCTTTGTTCTAGGATTCCACTTATATAGCGACCTTCATATACAAGCGCACCCACATCAAAACTCACAAACGCTCAATCTAAAAGATTTCAAACTACTTGCTGTCACTGCAGCCTAGATAATAGCAGCGTACAGGATATAAATACATGGTTAAATGAAGAAATGAAGAGATATTCACTGAGCAATTTGGTTTCACTTAACTTGACAGAAAATGACCGGGTTAATTGATCTTTTTCCTATGCATGAAGAAGATGCAACGTACAATTTTCTCCAAGAACAAACAATAAAAGGAAAGCAGTTAAATCTGCTTCAGTTATGACTACATTCCAGGAGGGTCATTTATAAGGGGACTGGTCATGAATCAAGATGGATGACACATAGAGGACAACAATCTGCCCATTGTACCAGACTGGGATTTAACTACTAAGTTAGTTACCTCTGTAGTTATAATACAAAGTGCATTCACAACAAAACCAGTGGCTAGCAAAGGGAAGAGCTGGATGTGACCACTATTGCAAAGATGCATCATACATTAATGAGAGTGCAATGATATTCTTTATTATTGTTTAGCACCTAGGATTTCAGTTACCTTTCCTACATACCTCAAATGTAATCTATTTCGCAATTAGATTTTCTTTCTCATTAACATCAAACAATACCCCGTTAAGCCACAGTGACCCACTGTTCCATGGTTTCATTTTATTTTAAAGTAAGAATATTTTCTAAGTGACTGGTAACTACATTCTTCCAGTTTATGGGGGCCTCGTTGGCTGTCCGGTTTGTTTACATAAGCAACCTCCCTTCCTGTCACTAAACTTATAGTGGTCAGTACCCTGTGTCTGCAGCAGCAGGGGCTGGGAATGTCATTTAGGGCAATGTTTTGCATTTTTAATGCAGTCCTATTGCATAAGTAATAGGTTTTGCCAATACAGTAAACTACTGAAAACAACATGTGTTACTAACGTCATGTTTCTTCATAAGACTGTAATTACTAGTACCGCACTGCTGTGCCAGATCTTGACAAACTACTCCGCTGTCCTCTAGTTTGTCCTGGATATTGCAAACCTATGATTTTCTCCTACAAGCAGTCAAATTATAGCTTGCCCTAGTTGAAATTAACTGTTTGTACATAATGTAGATATTGCTTTATTCAGGCACTCTACTGGGTTCACTCGTACTGCTTAAAAACTCACATCACGTCCTTCTTTTCTGATTATCCATTAACCTTTTTATTTATTTATTTATTTATTTATTTATTTATTAATATTCGGTTTGGTGTGTTGCTGCATTTCCTGGGGGTGGCGTTTCAGACCAGTCTCTGCAATGAGAGGAAAGACCGATTTTTCACTAGTCTTATCAGCAATTCCGATTGCATGCAAATCCGCAGCGTCACTCCTGTGAAAGAAAGAAAGAAAGAAAGAAAGAAAAAACCGAGGGACCATTGCACATTCCTCCTCACGGGAGAACCAAGCCGTTTTCCTTTGAGTCCCCGCTTTTGCAACAAAGTAGCAAACCAGATGCATTAGATCTGGCTGCGCCCAAAGGTCTATGCATGTGGTTTATAGCCTCGAAGTTTAGAAACAGGTTTTGTTAATAACTTTCTGTTAGTTATATTGTTTTCTGAGATTTTATTTGCCGTCACCATGGGCACAAAGTGGAGACGGACTGCAGACTTTTCCTGTTGGGCATTAATATTGGTCGCGGTTTTGTTCAAAAGCTGTCATGGAAGTTGTGCGGAGAAAGAGTTGGAAAGCAGGGAAGAAGAAGCGAATGTTGTTTTAACTGGAACTGTTGAAGAAATCATGAACATGGATCCAGTACACAATACTTATTCTTGCAAGGTAAGATTTCAGGGGAGAAGGTGTTTGATGTTGTAGAACACCGAAGTAAATAATAACAATGGCTGATCTTGAAAATATGATAGACACAAATACGATCTCTCTGCGATATGTTTTACCTATTTGGTTTCAGCCAATGCCAAAAAAGTTCATTTGATCTGGCGCTGTTGCTGCAAAATTAACTGTTAAATTAAATTTTTGAGTGTCTGATCTAGGTAACTATACCGTGAAGCTTAGTTTTAAAACCTTACTTAGTCGGTGGTCACCTGTCTACATTTCTCACTCGTGTTTATAGAGTTTGTAATATTTTAATTCTAGTTAATACTAGTACTGTACCTTATTTGTGGTTAGATCGCAGGTAAACAGTATACAGACAGGACAAGAAATGAGCAAAGCGCTCCCTTTGTGAAAATGGACAAGAAATATGTGTTTCAGATCTGCTTCTCACAATCTGAGATTTTAATGTCAGTTTGTTTACTCTTCTAAACAATTTTAAAGATCTGTTACCAGTTTCAGTTGTTTTGTCAACATCTCCTTACATAGTAAACAACCGGTGTTTCTGATCTCATTCGTAATGCCTTGCAACCCTACTCGCAACTGAATATTGTGAAGTTACCAGATAAGTATAGGTATAGCCCATGCTTTATCTGTTGAACTTTGGTACCGAACTATTGTAGAGTAAGCAGGGAGAGGCGTTTAAATCTGCCTTATTTGTTGTAAGATTAGGTCGCAGGTATACAGATGAGAGGATACTAGCTCTCTCTTTATTGAAAATTAACTTTTAAAATGGAAGCGTCTGCTTTGCAAATTAATTTTAATATTATTAAACAATAATGTAGGGTCTCAATCAACACCCACTGCCTTGTTGCAGACTCACTTGGGACATGATCCACAGAAAATGTAAATTAAAAACAATAAATAGAGAATTACTAAAACCAAAAGAAAATCATTCATTACTAACTTTTGTTTGTAGGGTAACTACATGTTTTTTTACAGTTATGACGTGTGGGCTAAAGTATGCAGAAATAAGAAAACTAACACGTTTCTTACATTTAAAACTCCCACATTTGCTATACTAACACCAGTCTTCCATTCCCTGCACGCAGTCCGAATTATGCCCATCAAAAAGTTGACCGATTTTCCGCGTAACCCTAAAACAGAAGGGCTAAACGGACTGTCGCAGAGTTCAATTATCAATGCAGTGTGAACACATGGGCCCCTGCTTCATCCCCAGACTGCACTGGTGATGTACGTGTTGCTGTTGCTCTTGCTAGTCTGCAGTGTAGTACAGGTTGGGTTCGTCATTACACCCTGCTAGTCTGCAGTGTAGTACAGGTTGGGTTCGTCATTACACCCTGCCCGGACATTTCACCTCCTCACTTAGGAGAGATTCAACCAGCGATTTAAAAGTAAGATTAATATTACTAGAAACACCTTTGATAAACTTTTTATCACACCAAGAAGTGACAAAATGGCAAGGTACCTTTATGCAACCTCTGATGTAGTTTTATCATCTAAATCCTTCTGTGTACTGTGTCTCCCCTGTCCATTCTTTACCACACTAATACTGTACTTTACTATCCTTTTACCATGCCATACCTGTGGTAAACATTCACAGCAGTATACTGCAGCTGGGTGTGTCTGATCTTCTGCTTCAGTCATACAAGCATTCCTTGACCTGTAACTATTTCTGACAGAGTTGTCAGCCCAGCCCTAAACAACACTACAATGCCATCAATACACATATGACATGTTTTTTGTCTAATTTAATGATGGCATAGATAAGCAGCTATATCAAAGTATCAGAAATCACCTACAGTCAGCACTGCTCACTTCTGATCACTGCTCAAGGGACTGTGTGAAATAAGGTCTTTTGAGGAAGGTAGTCTTTACACACAGGTTTCCTATGGTTCAAACTGGTATGAAAAATAGAGGGTTCACAGAAAGTAAAGGTGCGATAATGCCATGTTTTTCAATAGGTGAGAGTCTGGCGCTATCTAAAAGGCAAGACAACAGTGACCAATGAAATTCTCCTGGACGGCGGGAACAAAGTCATGATTGGAGGATTCGGGGACCCTGGGATCTGTGACAATCAGGTGTCCACCGGCGACACGCGGATTTTCTTTGTCAACCAGGCTCCTGAATATATGTGGCCTGCTCACAAGAACGAGTTGATGCTGAGCTCCAGCCTGATGAGGATTACTCTGAGGAACCTGGAGCAGGTGGAGCACTGCGTGGAAGGTACGTGGGCCCTTCGGTACAACTCTGCAAGAGTAAATCACAGTGAATATCACAAACCCATTGAGGAAAAGATAGGAAAAAATAACATGCCATCAGCTTGAGTGTTTTATTCTATTCACTGCTGTCTGCTGTTAGGTAGTGCCCTTGAATGGAGCAGCTTCCTGATTATCACAGTTTTAAATGCATGCTGTAATTTATCTGTGACGGGAGAGTAATCAATAAAGGTTTTGAATCTCCGATGGCAGTGGTGTCTGTGCGATATTTTGTGTGGGGAAGCAGGGTAGCTAATAAGCGGTTGCTATGGAAACCTCAGTTAGTGAAATGGCCTGATTTTTCTCAAGCCTCTACCACTGCTACATTTATACTTGTATTGTCCCTGCTAAGACTTTGATTGCAGTAGCATATTGTGTATACTTTTTTTTTTTAAAACCTGTGTCATTCTACCCTCTGCAGTAGCTCTCAACCTCTTTCAGTGATTAATATTTCACACATGAAGCAGTAGACAGACAGCCAGCTGTGTGTGTTCAGGGTGTTGTGTATAAATGAGTATTGTGTAATCTGTGAGGTAACTACCTTTATCAGGAACTGTTGCCCTCTGGTTGTCTTTTACCCTGCGTTCAACGCAATGGAAGCTGTGGTTTGTGTTGCAGCTTTTTCTCCTGAGTGACCCCGAGAGTTCACTTCCAGGTGATTGTTAGGTTTCGTTCTGGGAAGAGGATGGCATCAGGAAACCAACTGACTGATTAGAAAGAGGGCAGAAAGCTCCATGATATCACTCGTCATCTTAGTTTCGATGGCTGCTTTGGGCTCTGGTAATAATACGTAATCTTGGTGGCACAGATTTATAAAACCGTTTTTTGTTACACAGGGGAACTGAAAAAGCGGTGCAAAACCTAAGGTGGAGGGCAGGGGAAATTGTATAGCATTCTTTAAAAGCAGTTCATGGTAAGCTGATCTCATACCAGCATGATGTTGTGAATGGCTGTAAGTGGAATCTGGCACGTCTTTGAAAATTGCGCAGCCAGCTGTCTGGGAATGGAACTCTTCGGTGGTAACACAGCAGTGCAAGTCCTCTCACTGTGGCAAAGTGCGCCAGCATGCGGTGTTCGGGAGCTGGTCGAAAATGTTACTTACGTAAATGTATTTATTAAAACCAAGCCTGTTTAAAGGAACCTTAATGTGGTTAGTGCACTGCAGTGCTGTTGCATAATGTGTTTATGCAATGTGTTTAGCTGGACGATGTTTTACTGGTGATTAGCTTATTATGAAATCTAGAATTGCCAGAGAGAGCGAGGCTAGGGGGCATTTAATTTAATTTACACTATTAATATTTCCCAGTACATCATTCATGGATATATTAATTATAAATTGTGAGGGTCTGGAACCAACCGCCCAGTAATGAAGCTGACACCCTGGGATCCTTCGAGAAGCTCCTTGTTGAGGTTCTGGGATCAATAAGCTGCTAACAACCAAATGAGCAAGATGGGCCGAATGGTGGCCTCCTCTCATTTGTAAACTTTCTTATATATATATATTTTTTTTCTTGAAATGCATTCTACTTGTACAGTAATTAAAGTAACAGTTTAGGGTTACGCATGTTTTATTGTGAAATGAGAATAAAAAAAAAAGACTGCATGTTTTGGTTACAGGTCAGTGCAAGCTTAAATACTATACCACAATACAATAGTTTTTTGTTTTAAAGGCAAAATTGTTCTGAATGAGTATATATATATATATATATATATATATATATATATATATATATATATATATATATATATATGTATGTATGTATGTTTCTGACTATCCAAATCAATAGTAGGTACATTTGGCACTGTTTTGTTCTTGAAGTAACTATAGTTACAAATATTATGCCAAACACAGCCCTAGCCTAAACTTGCAAAACTTTGTCTGGACCACCTCCTGAGCACTGTGGCATAGAGACAGCAGTTGCTAACTGGGTTTCCGGTGCTGTAACTGTGGGGTGGTGTCGTTGAAACAGGATGGTACCTGCTGTGGCAAGTGAGCGAATGCTTTCCTTGCTGTACAGTACCTGGGCAGTTTGGGGAATTTGTAATTTTCGGTGTGGGCCTGCGATAATATTTCGAAAGAAAAGAGCCTGATAATCTGGTATCGTTGATGAGTTTGAAAATGACAGAAATTCTTTGCACAGGTGCAGACAGGAATGCAGGTTGGGTTTTGCATGCCGCTTTTAATGCTTTACCTGGCTCAACCAAGGTAGAAAAAAAAGAAAATAGCCTGAGGGTGTGTATTCTTAAAGTATCAAAGCCTTACTTTGTGTGATTGTTATACCTTCAAGACAATGAAATCTTCACATCCTGTAAGAATATATTTACAAGGTATATGTTTACAACATTAGAATAAATGCATTTTGCTGGCACAGTATACATCCACCGCCCACGGTACCATCATGTTAAACTAATAATCTAGCTAGGCAAAGTTTTAAGCAGCCCGAATTCAAGTCTTTTGTATTTGTTAACCCTGACCCCATTCAGCCTTGGAGGGCTGAGTGTAATAATTGTGTATGTTGAATCAGGTTTGCGGCATGGATTGCATCTTAAAACATTTGTTGTAAAAGTGTCACTATTACAACACAACTCCTTCCTTTTTAAAATATTCCTGTACTACCTTTGATCCAATTTCTTAAATATAAAGGCAGTTATTATTTTTAATCACCCATCCCGCCCCCTGTTTTGCCTGCTGTACAGTAACTGCTGTCAGAGAACCCAGTATTTCTATGGTGGGGCAAGCAGCAGAATGTATTGATTCTCATGCCGTCTCGGTGGCTTGCAATACTTTAAACTGGCTTGTTTGGAAACGCATGCTGTATTATTTTGCTGTACATTTCGTAGTGGAACAGTCTTGACATCTGGTGCACAGTCTGAGCTGCAGAGTCCTGGAGTTTTCTTCACCACCGTACTGCAGAGTCCAGATGCAGGTCTGTTCGCTTCCCTGCAAGGTGCCTCCGTCCTGCCTCGCGCTCTGCAGTTGACTCCCCAGGAACCCAATCCCTGAGTGGTGTTTGTGTAAATGCAGGACTTGGTGGAAAGGATCTAATTAGATTGACAAAGGCTCTCGCAGCTGGGCGGCCCTGCAATGGCATGCATCAGCTGAGCTGAGACTGCCTGTGAATTTTGGTAACATTGTGATTTTATTTCATTGTGGGTGATATTGAAAAATACCTGAAGGTTATGTTTTTTTTTTTTTTTTTTTGGCATTTTTGTTCCTCCCTGGACCCTCCAGGAACGACGAGTTGCTGCTCAAGGACATACTTATGACGCTGGGAGTCAGTACTGATCCTAGGGGTGGAATGTGGTTGCTGGTCACTGTTAGTGGAAGGTGTGAGAGTAACATTCTCCCTTAACATACAATTAAATATATAAACATGCATGCTGTGATGTTGATACAACATTTCTTGTAAAAAAAAAAAAAATATATATATATATATATATATATATATATATATCTTTTCGCTTTGACTCTCCATTGCTATAACATTTGAACAGTTCTATGGACTATGATTTAGCATTTTTCAAAGACCCCCATTAACACCAAAAAAGCAATTCTTTGCAGAAAGATGGTACTCTTGGACTGGCTAAGGTTACCTTAGGTAAGACAGTCCAAATGTATTATATTTTTGCAAAGGCAGCTTTTTTAATGCCGTATCTTTTAATATTTGTTTCTCACCAATTGGTGCTAGCGGGGGAAGAAAATGTGACAAGGCGTTTGTTGTTGTGCCTTTTCCTTGGCGCAGTTAATTAGGGTTGCATTGTCTGACAGAGTACAGACGAAGGGAAAAACGCAATCAGTGGCAGAGAAGTTGAACTGTGGGGGAGATCTCAGTACAGTCATCCTGTAACCTTTTTATCATTTGTTTTCAGCTTGATTTAAAGAGTATACATTTCAACCCTTATTTCAGTGTTTTTGCACTTGTGATAACTGCTACTGACAGATGCCAACCTAATGGTGTCTGAAAATGTGTGGGGTGTAATTTAATACTTCTTAGTGGAAGGCTTTCATAGGTTTAGATTTTATAAACCCCTCGTTACCTGTTCATTGTAATGGAATAGTTCACGGTTGGCGAAATGTAATGCAGACATCTACCAGTCCCCTAAAAATATGGAAGGATTTTCAGGAATCTTAATTGGGGGGGGGGGGGGGGGGGGGGGGGGGGAATCGGTTTGTTCGGGTGTTTGTTGAAGTAGGAGGCTCTAAATATCTCCACTGTGTTTTCCTCGCTGAACACGCTAAAGTTATTTGCCTCTTGTTCTGTTGTTTGGTAGATTTAAGAACATGGCGATAAGGACTCTCCTTTTGATAGTTTTAAAGGCTTCTGTTACTTTTAAATTCCTAAAGTAATAGGCTCTAGAAATGAATCAGTCTTTAAAACATTTACAGTTTCCAATTCCAGTTAATCCACCTTTTTGTTATTTAATTTAACATTGGCAAAAAGGTTCTCTCATCTTAACACCACTCTTGTACTCCTGCATAAGCCTCACCGAAGCGCCTAATTAAACGTACATCTAAAATTCACTTCCGCTAATAATATTTTAATGAGAACGAATGGTGAGAAAAGAATTCCACATTGGTCATTCCAGTAACATTTTAGATTAACGCTTCAGGCCAGTAAAATATAGCGGCCGGGTAGAGCATAGTGATGTAGAACTAGGCTTTGCTAATAAGTGAATTTAAAAACATCCTATTGCGCTTGGAATAAAGCCTTTTGCATTTCTGTGGGTGCAATGTTAATGTGCAACCGACTCCCTAGGTGCAGTAACTTATAGCTTGTATTGTTGTGATATACTGTACAAGTGCAGTCATGGATTTAAAGACCGCGTTGAAGCTCTTGGCATGCTGAGGAAGTGTCTGAAAAGCAAGCTCAGAAATGCGACAGCACTGAGTATACTTTTCTACCAGGAGCATCCTTGGACAAACAGGTACATACAGATAGTCTGACAGCAAAGCTTGTGAAAGAAGATCTGCTTCAGTGCTGCTTATTGCTTGAATAGCTTGAGTTTGTTTGCCTGAATAGATTGCTCCTCCACTTCATTTTCTCTTTCATGTAAGAGTAAAGCCACTTGAATTTGTGTGTTGCATCTAAGCCTCAAAACAGCAACGTTTAAGACCAAAGCTGTATATCAAATAAGGATTCATAATGAATCTGATTTTAGGCACTTTATGGGTGTCCCAGACTCAAAAGTAAAATGACAGTGGGTAAGATTATATTGATCGTGGGTGTGTACGATGGAGAAAAGTGTCCCCTCCACCCACAAATCTTTTAATAGGAAGATATTTCTCGGGGCTCATTCCGTCTCAATGCTTCATAATTTCTTGTATGAATCTGCTGAGATGGGGGTGTTGTAAAGTAATGGCCTGACAGCAGTGATATGCAGTGAAATAGCTGAGATGCCAGTGAGGCTTTGGCATTCAGCAACAAAGAGTCTTACTTAGTGAGAGAGCTGGATGCCAGCTTAATTAGGTGAGGTTCTTTAAAGATTAAAACCAGATCCTTTTAATTAGAAAGTGGAATCCAGCAACTTGCTGTACTATATTGGTCTTAAATTGAAATTTGCTACCACTACACTTGCCTTACTGATTGGTCTTTTGAAGCTTAGTTCTCACGATCCTGCTACTTTCACTGAGCTGAAGGGTCATGTTCAGTGACATCTAAAAGCAGCAAGACTCTGTGTTTAACCACTGCATGGTTTTACAGTGCCTTGACAGAAAACTCTAGAGGAATGTGAATGAAAGCGGTTCACTATTTTGTAATTTAGTGATGCTGCGGTTGACGGTTAACTGCTAGCTTGGGAAGTTTTGGATATCAACTTTGACAGGGTTAATGGGGGTGATGGACCAGGGACTTGTGGCTAGTAAAGGAGGACATGCATTATTGTATGGAAATGATGCTCTGTGGGAATTGTTTGTAGCCTGGTCTTGGGTCGCTGGTTCGGTGTAGGGTATTTCCTGTCGGTCTGTTTGCTCTGAATATTTCACTTGCTTTGTGCATATCTTCAATAGCGTTACAAAGTCTAGATGTGTGCTCATTTTAAACAGACATTTCCTCTGAAAAAATATGTGTGTGAATCCCTCTCTGCTTCTTTGGACAGTCGTGGGCCAGTTATTCCCTTTATCAGTAGTTCAGTGACCTTCATAGTGATAACATTTCCTGTCGAGTTATTCTATTAGTCTAGTGGAGCCTCAACCTCCTTTAAATAACCAACTGCAATTATTTAAATGTAAAAAAAAAAACACATACCTTTAAGGTTACTATTGTATTGAGAGTGGAAAACTGGAACCTCCTGCCCAAATCAACCAGAGGCGTTGGGCTAGTTTGGTGGAAACACTTGTACTGAATTCAGTTAACAACAAAGGCTCAGAAGAATGGACGAGCCCCCACACATTTCACACACACTTCCTCTAATTGAATCCAAATTGAATAATTACCACTAGTATAAATTACCTGTTTATCACCCCTCCTTTCGCATTTGTTCTTTCTCAACCCACCAACCGCCCCCATCTCCTAGTTAAAATTTCTAGTATAGTTCGGGGGGGGGGGCTCCTGCCTCGTCCAATCGCCAGGTAGGGGATCTTTGACCCAAGTAGGCGTTATGACAGATTGTTTGTTCCATGTTCATTTGCTTTGCATACCGCATCAATAAAGTTGTTTATCTGATCATTGTGTTGGTAGGTTTGTCCTGAACTACTGAAATTGTGTTTTGGATGCTCTTGTTAAAGTCAATTTGGCAAGACCAAGTTGTCGTCTGTTTTTAAAGTATGCATAGTAAAAGCGATTTTAAGAAATGAACAAACATTATTATTTTGGACTTTATGACAGGAATATTTTGTAGCTGTTTTCTGAATTTTTTTATCTAGAACAAATTCTTTAAAAAGCTGCATGTAAACAGGTGGAATGTTGGCTTTCGAAAGAATGCGACTACGCGCTTTGGCTTGTGTGTTACACAGTAATTGACTCTTTGCTTTGAGAAGTGCAGAGTAATGTAATTCAGGAGCACTTTGGTTATATGACAGATTTGCTATAGCAGTCAAGAACATTACAGGCTTATAACATTGCATGTCTTCCCTGTAATATGCAGACTTCGGTTAGGAAAGACAATCTGAATGGCTCGTGGTTGTCTAAAATCTAGAAAATGTACAGTAAAGAGTCAAGCTAAGCAGAAATGGTTCTGAAAGAGTTCTTAAACTATTTAAGATTATATTGCATTTGTAGTCAAAGTTGCAGGGTTCTGTAAAGATCCACTGCTTTAAGAAATCTGAGCTGAGTTACAAGGTTAGGATGTATTCCTGGTGCAGTGTAATAGTAGATGACTTAGCATAATGGGCCCAGACATGTCTAAATTTTATTCTTTAATGTGATTCCTGACTTTTATCAGAGTAGAACTACATACCTTAAGGCTTTCTGTATAATCGGCTCTTTTTAAAAAGCCTTTACAGTGCTTTCACGTGGAGACCATGATTTACTATATGCTTAAATCACACTACTTGGAATGATCTGAAGCACTGCAGCCCACATTAAATGAAATAGCAGATACATATATAAAGGAAAGTGCAGCATTTGGAGTCTGCTTCTGGAAACGGTGGAACCAAAAGGGAAAGCATAAATCCTTATTTTTAACTAAGCTGAACTGAAATGATTGTAGGGCTTTCCTTTAGAAAAGTACAAAATAACCAATTCCACGTAACACAAGTTTTTGAATTGATTGAATTTTTTTTAACGGCAAGCCATATAGACAACGATTGTGGCAACTTGAATTAGCTTCTCAATAAAATGTGTCCACGCAAGACCATTCCGTGGGCTAGTGGCTTACTTTGCGTTGAAAACGAAGAAGTACACGCCGTACTGTACAATGCTCACATTGATTAATGCCTTCGTTTAATTAGAAAGGCCAGAGCCATTTGCTTTGCTCATAAGTTGCGGCTGCTTTTCCTCTGCCAGCAAATTCTCTTGCCCAATCAATTCTTATTACAAGCCATATCTTTTAAACAGAGCAGAGTGGCAAATGAAGACATCATTTATATATTGTAACCACTTCTGAAACGTAAATCCTTAGCACTTATTCAATTAATGGGAACTCCCAAAGGACATAACAGCAGGGATATTTTCAAATACAAAATATGCACTTTATTTCTAGAATTGGGAAAAAAAAAAAAGGTTTTAATAATCTCTGTCCATGTTGTAGAAGGTTGAAAAGATCTCAATTAAAAGCTTGAGAAGTAGTTTTCACAGTGAATTTAAATACAAGAAAACCTGACATCTCACAGACCCTGATTAGGAGTTAATCTTGGGCTTTAAGGTTGTCCAAGATTAGTGCAAATCCAGGTCTGAGAAGACTGTTTTAACATTTGCATAGCTCGACCGTATATAATACCAAATACTGTTTCATTTTCTTTCTCTGATAGTCTGACAAAGCCACAGTAAAGAAATTGTAAGAAGTGCACACCCTTAAAGGAAGTCCTTCACGAGCCCTATTGCTTCCTGTTCTGCTTGACCTTTCTGTAGGTTTAAACCAAAGAGCACCCCCCAGAGTAGCCGGACCTGTGAGTTCCCACACACTGCCTGACCTTCCAGACCGGTCAAGCCCATTATTAAAGTAGAATCCATGATTAGAACCCCTTGTAAATCAAGGTGCAAGTGCTCCCAGGCACTGGCAGTGTTGACAGGGTTTGGGATTAAGCGTTTAGGGAAAAATAAAAAAACATTTATTTAAGCTCTTAATGCAAATCCTCAAAGAACTGGGTAAATGTTAGTCCATTTGGATTTGCAATGCATTTCTTCTTTTCAGTTGCTTTGGTGTAGTAAAGATTTGAGCCTTGGACCACTGTCATATCTCTGAACCATATTTTAAATGGAAATAAAAGAACATCAATGCATTACTAAGATATCAAGCTTAAAGCCCGCATCCCCTCCTTGTTGTGACCAGAGTAATTCATATGAGCATCGTGCCTGTTTTTTTCCCACTATTTGCTGAAGTATTTTCACAATTGCACTTTTGAACATGTGTTATGTAAGTATATCGATGCATTGGATAGGAAACACTAACTCTTAACATCAGAAGGGGGTAGCTGTGCATCAGCAGGTTCAAGATGGGATGTTGTTATCTTCATCTACAGGGCATATATTTAGTGGCAGATCTGATGAAATGTTTTAGATTGAACACACACAGAGTGTCTCTGTGCAGCCTAAAGCTAATTATTACTAAAATGACCCATTTTACACAAAAAATTAATTCATTGATAGATGCCGATGATCGGTATATATATTATATTCAGTAGGTATCAGTATAATGCTGTAAGCTAACACTATACAGCTAACCCCAATTAACCTTTTGTAAGGCTTGATAATCATCAGCAATACATTTCCAGCACCATCTGCAGTAATGATCCCAGGGGAGTGACTAGGGAGTGTAAGTTATCTGCTTGGAGACTCGGAGAGCATGCATTTAGTCTCCTTGGTGTTAGGATGGACTGTTTATTTTAAATGAAAGAAAAGCTGTGATTTTTTTCTCAAAATACAGCAGCAAAGTAGAAGAGATTAGTTCAGATAATTTGCCTGAAGAGCAAACTACTCTTTCATCTTTGTACGGTCTGGACTTTTTAAACTGAGGTCGAAATCATGACCTAAAATATAATAAAGATGACATCAGAACAGTAGTTAGGAAGAAAAAAAGAAACAAGAGAAGGGATACAGCAATTTGCCCGATCGCTATGAATAATACAGGCAAACACAGCAAGTTACATTAGGAAGTACTTTAACTTCAGATCAGTTTACAATTCTGTGTTTGATAAATCTGTATAACGGAAATGAGCATTACAAAAAACAGTGTACTGTTAAAACCCGCCCCCCACACCTAGACCAGGAGGAGGGAGGTATTTGGCACAGACTGACAGCGATAATTGAAACTGAACTGGCGGTTCTCAGCTGCCTTTGAATACATTCCATTTTCTTGAGAGAAGGAATTTGTGAAATGCAGCATTGCTACAGAGAGCATGTTGAGACGGAGGTAACTTAGATTTTTTTTCCCCATTCGTACAAAGCTGGAATAGTTTCATTTTGGCCATGATGGATGTTTGTTAACTTTGTCACTGTTTAGAGTGATTTCCCTCCTTATTCTTTCACTTTGATTACACCAATTACAGTTGATTTTTACAATGCATAATGGAATTGCTTTGTAGTGTTACTGTAGCTGTTGACAAAAAGTGGAAAGTTTTCTTTTGCTAGTTATAAAAGCAGTATCCACAGCATCAGCAGTGGATTTTGTTGGATTGGGAGGAATTTGCTCCTCTGTCATTACATCAGTTGGAAGTTTCCATTCGGAACCAAGTCTCCAGTCCCTCTAGGGGAATGAGCTGCTTTAATCCTCAGGGCTTTGGAGGAGGGTGTGTCGCCATAACTCCTGTCAACTTTCCAGAACTCTCTTCTTAAAAAAAAATAAAAAAAATGGCTCCATTTCAGTTAGCAGACTGCTATGGAAAGGTTTAACTGCAGGTACTGTTTAATACATTACAGGGGGCTGAAGTCTGTCATTACATGTCATTTAGAGCAATAGGCTGATTGAATGGGTAAAGGTCCTAGTGGGTAATGAAATGAAATGGCTGCATTGGCTGTCAAGGCAGGTAGCCCTGCTTTTCTTACAACATGTAAAGGGAGATCGGTGTGTTCAAAGCACAGCTTCTCCAGGTGGACTGTAGCTCCGTAGTGATCTATAGTAATTGTTTAAGGGAAGCACCACAATAGAAATGTATTGGCCATTTTCTTACTTCACTTTTAAAGCTAATTCAATTTAGGGCTATGTGCCTGTAGTGGGTAATAGCTTCCTTTTTATTTCAGCTGGTGCAATGATTAGGCTTCACTGCTGATTAGGATATTGGGTTAATACTTTCATCTATTGAGTGATGTTGCTCTAGGCAATAATGCACATTTCTCTTTTCTACATCTATAAAGGAACAATATAGCTGCTCTAATAGCAACCAAGTTTTTTCCTATCTCGATGTAAGTGTTATCTTTGAGAAGCCCTGTCTGGTTAGGACTAATCAAAATGACAAGGCTGGAAAACACGTTTCTGTATGTTGCAGTGCAGTAGCTGTTTTTGTCAAGAAGTCCTAATATGTCCTTCTCTCCTCGGAAACAAATCTGCAGTCTTGTTATGTGTTTTCTGTGCCTCTGTGTTGAGGGCCTGTATGAAGGGTCAAGATTGTCTTGATGAATTCGTATGAGAGCCTTTCCAGACCCTTAATAGGGTTCTGTAGCTCTTGTTAAACGAACTGAAATTGAATCTTGCTGTGTGTCAAGCCGCCTAGGTGAGAGATCATTTGAAATATTCAGTCTTGTTGCTGTGGACCTGTCATCCTCATTTTGAATTGGAAATTGAGTTTTTCAGGTGCTGATCATAACAAATCAGATCGCAGCGTCGCTGAGTGACTGAACCATATTCTGCAGGCAAGCTAAACGAAGCATATATTGGGTTCTGAGAAATCTAATTCTAAGAATGGATTGTGGGCCTAACTAGAGACCTGGGGAAAAGTAGCATTCAGATGAGGATGTCAATGTCTGTAATCTATGTTGACGTCGTTCCTTAAATGAAAATGAAGCTAAGTCCTCTGAACATTTTGGTTTTAACCTGTGTCAGTAGCTGTTGTGCCCAGCCTTAACCTGGTATTAGACAAGGAAGCAGTTGGTTTTCCTGTGTGCCCTGAAACGTTTTCCTGCGTGCTGTTCTGTGTGTGAAGAAGTGGGCTTCTTAATTCATGGTTTCTTTTTGAAAGGGGTGTTTGCAAAGCATTAAAAGCATCAAACCTCTTGTTTTTCTTTCTGTACGATTAGTTAGAGCCTGTGTGACATTCCACAAGATACGAAGGCTGCTTAGTTAATTATAGTTTCTGGCTACTGGTAGAGTAAATTAATTTCATAATGCTTTTTTTCCTGCTCTTTCAGGAACAGGCTGGAAAATTCAGTGATCTGTTTATGAGCATTCCTGATTTAGGCTTTTGTTGTAATTAATACTATATAATCAAATTGGGTGACTTCTTAAATTGTAGACTTATTGATGAACCAAATTAACATTATATTATGTCTTTTAGTTTATTAAATTACATCTGATGCTGAAGGTTTGGAGCTGTAAAATAAGAATACAAACTTTTAAAGAACAGCTTTGAATAAATGAAAAGGGTAGCTGCTGTCCGAGCTTTAAAATTAATGAATGCTGTTGGTTTATGGCCACATTAATACTTTTTGAACTTTCCTTGCCTTTTTTAGTTTTTTTGTCCTGAAGGAAGAATGTGTGCATTGCATTGTTCTACATGGATTACGATGAAGTCTTCTGATTATACAAAGGGGTATGACGGTTTAAATAATCTTAATCACAAGTGAATTGATGTGTGAGCGTGCGTTCAGGGGATTGTAAGAGACCTCTACATTTTGCAGAAAATAACTCGAGTCCAGTACCCCCCTGAAAGGCAGGCCTGTTTGTTCTTTCCCAGCTCGGCAGTGTAGGGTTAAAGATCAGCTGGAATGCAGTCGGAATCCTGATTAGCTTCGTTCTTCACTCTGTCTCTACATGAGAATGAAATCTCCAGACACCGAACCAAGTTCAAGAGGTCGTTGGAGCGATTTTTATCTTTCTTCCACAATCAATTACCACCAGGAAAATGATAACAGACCTTTACATATGCAATGGTACACATCTACATTACAGTGGTGTAGAGAATTTTAATATCCCACTGTGTTTATAAATGGTATTATATGTCCTGCCTTTTTTTTTTCTGTGAGCATCTTCTAAGAATATCCACTCATGAACAAAGAAGTACTGTAAATAGAATTCTTAGCATACAATTCCTTACTGGGAGCACAAATCACAAGGGGGAAAAAACGCAAACAGCAGCCCTGTTAAACAGTGAAAGTTAGATTGGATTTGGAGCATCTGTGGGGATACAGTCAATGCTTATCGTTTTAGTGAAGCCTCAGATGGAAGTTTTCAAAGGAAATTGCCCCCCTCACATCTCTAGTGGATTTATATACCAGTAGGATAATCTCTGCTAATGTCACAGATTTGAAAGTATAGGGTGATTGACCTGTTGTTCTCCTTTCAGGTTGCTTTTATAGATCTTAATAAATGTTGCGTTTGTATTGATCTTTTCCTTTTTATAGATCCTGATTCACTAAAGCGTGTCCTTCCTTCTGTTTGAGAAATGATGGGACGGTGGCACTGTCTGTCTAATCAGCTGGAAGGAAGAGTGCGTGTAGATTTGTTTAGCGGTTTTAATCAACTCTAAGTGCTCAGATAAAATGGAAGTGTATTAACGGTTTACTTGGATTGCTGACCTTTTTACCTTTCAAGGCCTTGCTTTGCCCGTTTACTGTATCCGTGCAGGACACTGTTTGGAATGCCTGAACTCCTAATAAAAACGACACAATGAAGGAGGTGTTTGGAAGAAAGGGGGCTTGCTAAGGAAAAAAAAAGAACAAACAATCCGGGAAGTTTCTGTCAGCAGTCATGTGGATGACGGCGGCCCTTGTAGTAAAGACTCACAATGTTGCTTCTGTACCTCCTGCTATACATTCTGTACCATCTGCTTCATTTAAAAAAAAAGTTTTACTGCAGTAATTGTCAGTTAGTTTCTCTACAGTAGTTTTGCTTTTGTAACAGTCCCAAGTTAAATTAAAGATTAAGCCTGAGTCATTAGTCTTGTGTGTTTTGGGGTTTTTTTTGCTTATCTTTTTGAAGTCATGATCTAGTGCTGTTCATATGGCCATTTTAAATAATCTGAAATATGAGCAAGGGAGGCTAACTAATGCACAGACCAATGTTCTGATGATACCTAAGACATTTGCTGGATCTCTTGTATAAACCAAATGCTGTGGAGTGTGTAGTTCCATGCCATCTGATGGCTTAGGGCCATTGTATGTGTTTGAGCTTTTATTGGGTCGCCTTTTTAAGGACAACTTATAGTGAAATTGGTTGCCATTCTGTTTTTTCCTTTTCAGGTGAATGGAAAGCAGAGTACAGCATGTCTGTTCCCTACTCTAGACCGGTGTATTCTGTAACGGCGTGCCTCCTCTCCTAATAAGAAGACCACCGTTTGTTTGCTGGTTTGTAATGGGGGCGGGTGGGGCTGTTTTCGTTCTCGAACGAGCCTTGACTTGATGTAGTGAGATGCACATGAGAAGAAAGAGCCTCCTCTTATCTGAATCTCTCCACTATAGCACTTCCAAGTTCATTGAAGGAGGGGGATTAGGAAGGGGCTCACGCTGGGTCTAAAGAATCGCAGTATTGTTGTGTGATGCTCATCAAAGCGGAAAATGGTCCAAGCTAGGGATGTGTTGAACAGAGTCCCTTCCTGTTCTCATTTTTCACTGCTGCGCGGGCGTATTGTTCCACACTGTAAAGCTGTAAAGACTAAGCTGAATCCTTTTTTTTTTTAAAGCCGATGGACTGTTTTCTTCCCCTTTTCATTTCCAGAAACAAAAGCGGTACCAATCAAATTAGGTTAATGGTTTCTTTGAGATGGCCAAAATAGGACTTGGGCTTCAATTTCCAGGATCATTGACTCCACTGTTTTTATTGCCTGCAATGGAAACATTTAGCTTATCAGTCTGGAGTTCCCAACTGATAACCATGCAGACTGAATAACCCGGTTATTATCTACAGTAATGCTGATCAGCCAGGTCATTATCTGCATGGAAACGGTTACTAACCAGGTGATTTACAGTAATGGCGCTAGTTAAATTGGTGGGGAATTATCATAACTGTTGAGTCATTGAATTTGTCTTCTGGGAGAAAATTTGGGATAGCAGACCGAGGAACTTAACAGAACGATCGAGCAATAGTGATATCTGCATCTTAACTAAGACTGTGGAAAAATATGTGGATAAGGGAAGGAGTGTTTAATCTTGCTGTTACTTTTGGCAGTTTCATTAAAAATTGTTTGGCAAAAACACCAGTACAAATTGCCAACATACACCATTCCATTATTTTATAGCTGGTTAATCTCTTTCTTTTAAATAGCAGGGTTAGTACCAACCTTGAAATGGTAAATTTCCTTTGAGGTCTTATCTTGCCTTTATGAATTATCCCACCACCCGTCAAGGTCTGCACAGATAATGGAAGAAAAGCAAACAAGAACAGGAATACAGTTTCCTCTGAAAAACCAATGTCTCCGACGACCAAAATCAAAGCCCTGACAGCATGCTGTTTTATAGTGACAGACTATCGCATATTGCTGTTCATTGATAAGTTTCTCCACAGGGTCTGATTGGCTGGAGATCAATCACAAACCAGTTTATGTATGTGCTGTATATGCTGGCATGAACCAACCTTGGTACCCATTTGACCTCCAGCAGTGCAGCTGCTTAATGTTTGAAAAGCATATACTGTAGAATGGGGATTGGTTAACATTTTCTAGCGGTTACGGGAGGGCAGAGTTTGTTAGCTTGAAATATGAATGTTTCCAATGTGATTTTTTTTTTTTAACATTAAGGTGAGGTATGGCAAAAAAAATACAATGCATTTCAATTCAAATTTCCATTTTGCATGTATTTAAGTTTACAGCACATGTGTTACGTCGGTCCAAATTCTGAATTCATTTTGTTTTATTGTTGTATTTATTTTGCTTGAATGACGTAATGTGAAGACGTGGAGCTGTGTGTGCATTTAGGAATAGATGTCTGTAAGATCCTGTGGTCTTTTTCTGGGGGAATAAACTTAAGGGGAGCAAAAACAAATTTGTACATTTGTCAAGTGTTCTCCTGCTGTCCTGTCGCTGACATTGAGAATCTGCCTGACCGCTTAAAGAAGGGATGTGTTTAAAAAGGTATACACGCTTGAAACCACATTGTTTGGTACAACTATAAACCCGAAATGCTTCCTTGGCAGACTTGAAAAGCAGTGTTTGGTCTCGTCTCTTTTCGGTGCAGTCTGGCTTGCTGGGTGATTGTCTTGAGGAGTTGTAGTGTATTTGTGTCCAGATGCTTCATGTGGGTTCACTGTGAGTACAGCGATAACCCAGCTGCTTCGACTGATCTTAACCCACTAAACGTTTTGAAATCTTTTGTATTTATATCGGTCTGTATGGAGCGACAGTCTGCCTACAGAATGCACATCATCCCACCCCACCGCCACAGTGTTCTCTGTCATTTCATCTAATTTTATTTCTACAAACCATCATTTGGCTTCCCTGTAATTGAGTTAATCCAATGAAGAAGTATTTTTAGATGTAGTGAAGCACTGATTAACTGAACTTGTACGCTGCACTGGAGAGAGAATGCTATTGAGAGACAAGATGGCTAAAAACAGAAACAAGATGTTCAAATTCCCTGTTGCAAGGTTGCAGAAAAGGATACAAAATAATGAGCAGAGTTGTTTAGTTGTGCTGAGGGAGGACGATTGGGTCTTTCAGTGACATTGATCTGGGCAAACTAGCTTTCTGTGTACTTAATTTATTATCATTTTTGTAATGTATAACTTACATGCTAGTTAGGGTTGGAGGAGAAAAACACTTTTGTGACACTTGCAGAATGTGCAACTAGACATTGGTGGAACTGATTAAATCTGCTTGAAAGTGCTTCCTATTGGCTTACTTGATTGTCCTTTTAATACAAAATGATAAACGGATATGAATGGGCAGGTGTGGTGTTCTATATGTTTATTTTGACAGCACACTGTATGTTACTTTGGAGATTCAGGCGGTGCGTGTAGCTGTGCTGATTTAAATAACAAGCCCCAAATTTGTGGAATGTCTTGCGGCTTGGGAACATGGCATGCATTCCTGTATTCCAGCTCTCCACCTTCGATTCAGGAAGCGTAGATTAGGCTCATCTGCGTCGATGAAAGTGGAAACCACAGTCAGCGTTAGGCTTGTGGACATAGCCACAAGGATGCAGCTAAACAACTTGTGAGCGAGATTTTAAGGGGGAAAAAAAGTCATCTTTTTCCAGTACTCCGTTTTCACTTGAGGTTCCCAGGGGAGGAATGAACAAAATCCGAAATTTGCCGTGACATCCTTTCTGCTCAAAAAGAAGAGGAGGAAAGGGGAGGGGGTGGATGATAACAAGTGACCTGCTGTGTTAGTTTAAGGTGTTTGTTTGACAGCCTGGTATTAACTGCAGCTGCTGTAACATCTGGAGTTATTTTCCACACATCTGATGAATTTTTAAACACTTGTCGATCATCATCTCTGGCATGGAGGATGCTGCCCTTCCATCTCCTGCTGGGAATTCCACAAAATAAACCAAGTACCAGTTATTGGAAAGAGCAGCTCTGTGGGACTGATGATTGATGACTGTATAATTTCAGTGTGGTGTACAGAAGAATTACAGTGAGATGTATTATTTAATTAACTTGAAATACTTAAGAGCTGTCCTGTAAAATTCTCGAATTCCAGGTAATTGTAATATTTCACTGAGCAGTGTAGGTATTTTTGTACTTGCTTGATTTCTTCACAAAGTTAAAAACACATCTCAATATATCAGATTTTCTACCGGTCAAACTGTTGCGACGTCTCTTCGAAGGTATGTGCACATTGAGAAGCACAGACACTGCAAAGGGAGGAAGCTTTGTTAGAAGCTTCCAGGGGGAGGAGGGAGGGGGGGGGACCTGAATTCTGGCAAATGGATTTGCTTCTTAAGCTCAGGGTTATTGCTAATCAATTTGAAACGGTCAGCCAAAACGTAAACCAAGAAGGATTTCATTTCTGCAAAGTGGCAGGGAAACAAAAATAATAAGGGTATGTTTTTATTTATTTATTTTTTAAATGTTAAAATCCGGTTTTAAATGTTTCTGTGGTTGTCGAGAAAATGGTACATCTGAGATGCCTCCTGAAAAGTTTCAACATTTTTATTTTTTTTTTATGTTCAGCTTGAAGATAGTGTTTCTGCAGTGCATTGTAATCGGTATTAATGACAGGGTTTTTAGCAATAAAAAACGCTTCAAGAGTAGCTCAGGGAAGAATGTGGGGGGGGGGGGGGTAATTTCAAAGTATTACCTGTTCTTTTCTATTGAGAGACATTACTCTCACAGTAAGAAGTGCCAGACCATTTAACCTGAGCATTCTAGGTGGCATACAAACAATATTAAATGTAATGACTTTCTTAGCAGGAGGTAGATCAAGTCATTATTGGCAGTCTTGCTTCATTTTAATAATAACACAAGTCCTGTTTTTTTAGTGTTTGGAAGAGACCAGCTCTGACCTTCAAAGAAGCCAAGCACACTAGATAGCAGAGTAGAAATCTCACTCTTTCCTTTTGTTGTGCACTCCAACAAACGTGAACGTACTTGTGTTCAATGACTCTATTCTATCATAAATGCCCTATGGTACTGTGAACAGTTATTAAACTGAATGTGAAATTGATACTTACACACAGCCTATATGAGGAAGGCTTTTGTATGGCATGTATATACGTCCCTATTGCAGGATCCAGACTCGCCATGTCGCTGAATGAGCCGCTTGCATTGAAACCCAGACAGGATTTCTACAGCACCTCCAGAGTCCTTTGAGAAGCGGTGCTGCTCCTGCGGAGTGTGGTCCCAGGGTGGTGAGCAGCACCTGGCGCAGGTGTACCCTTTGAGAGAGGTGCAGGTATATCTGCTGTTCCTCTTCAAAGGGAGAGAACCTGGATCCCGCTGACTTTGTAGTTTGAACAACTAAAACGTTCATCACCAGTGCATTCATTTTTATCAAAGCGAAATTGTAAAAATCTACCCAAACATCAAGGCAGATGATAGGGCAGGCCTATGGAACGTTTTGAGGGGCCTGGTAGCCTATTGATGCAGTGTGTCTGTCCGAATGTCTGCTGTTGGGACAAAACTCAATAAACAATCCTTGTATAATGTTATAGGGACCATTCTAATGTAATTACATTTAGCAATTGCTTTGTCAGCCGTATTGGACCAGAGATGAAAATAATCAATTTTACATGATCGGATATGACCGGTTCTACTGTGTGCACACTATTTTAATACTATATGGGGCACTATACCTTTTAAAGCAAAAGAAAAGAGGTCCATGGATTCAGCATTCGTGTTCTGCATATAAAGATGATTTCACTGGAGGCTACTTGTGTTATCTTTGCAGGTGCACAGCCACTTGGCCCTGAATCTGCCATGAAAGCATATCTGTTGATTAGCAATAAAATTGCTATTAAGTTAATGGAATCTCTGGTGCGGATGAGAGCACTTCACGAAAAAAATGCAGAGAAATGAGAACCCGAACATGGTGGTTATTAGTCCCATAGCAAGTTCTCCAGAGCGCTATGCATGAGTGTGAAGTGTACTGAAACTATTCATCGTATCTTATCTGTATAAGGGAGCTCAAGTTTGCTTATTAAAAGATACAGTATTGCGAACCTTCATTAACTCGAAGCTCATTCAATCGCAAGCAACCCCAATTTATTTCTTACCCATTTCTAAATAGATCTAAGGCTTTGTGATTGCAGTTTCCGGTAGAGCGTATTGTGACATTGGATGTTGCAGTGCACTGTGACGGTGACCCTGTGGAACAGCAAATAACCTCCTCATAATTATCTTGTTTTGATGGGACATCTTGAATATGGTGTTGGCGGTTGGATGGGTTGGAACCGTTATGCACAGGATGCTCTTATTAAAATGTCATTGAAAATGTAAAGGGCCATTGAGAATGTTGTGCCATTGTTTTCCAGCTGACATTTTTCTGTTTCGTAAAGATAATTTGTAGCCAGTATTCTCCATTAATTTAGCATTAAGCATTAAAAGGAGGTTTCCAATCCATTTTCTTTACATCTATTTAGCAATCTCTTCTTTCCATGCATTTTATAATTC